>NW_023661585.1:0-17338 GCF_015228065.2 Penaeus monodon
TTTTAGCAAGCAAATCTTCTCAGAGTCAGAAAAATCTGAAACTGCTGAGGTAGCCATGTTCTAGCTATGCATTTTTAGACTTCATCGACAGGGGGATCCTATACCGAAAATGCCGTACATTAAAGTGAACCGAGCCAGAAAAAGTTTTTTAAATAATCTGCTCTCTTTTCTGCGTATCTGTGATGGGCAAACTCGTGACATTCCCTACGGGTGTCTAAAAATCACACGATCGCTTGAGATTACCCAAAACATCAAGGGACTTCGGGGAGGAACCCAAAGGTGTAATTAATAAGTGAATAATGATTCTAAAGCTTTTCCCAGTTCCTTCATTAATTAACAGATGCAACCTGGTAGGTCCAAACCCGACTCAAAATTTTGCTGATCGAACAAATAACTTCAGTTTTTACCCTGTACCTACTGTCAAAATTTTCCGGAGCGCAGATCTATTAGGTTTAAATTTCCCGCAAACCCCGGGGGTATATTGGGAAATTTCCTGTGCAACTATGGATATGGGGGGAGAGATCCTCCTGTATATTCAAAATAATAAAATCTATATAAAAATCCTGTTACAAGCTCCGTTCTAACGCGATAGAACGGGGTCACTAATGAGAAAATATAATGGGGGCCACCGGTTTAATCCCCTAGGTGTCAACAAAAACAACAACCAAATTACGGGAAAAAACGAGGGGGTCCTCTCTTGACCCTTTTTCCAGGGTCGCAATTTGGAACCGGAAAAAAAGGGGAGAAAAAGTGAGGTCAGGTCGAGACGGGAAAAACAAGCGGGTCATCTAATGACCTTTTCCACGACGGCCCCCAACCGAACCGGGAAGGGAGAGGTGGATGGTTTCAGGTCGGGGGCGATGGGAGGGAACGAGGATTAAAAATGGAAAATAAAATATTAAGTGAATAAGATAAAAAATCACGAACGCGTTAAAAATTTGTTTGGCAATTTGAAACAAAAACACATTAAAAATCTCTAAAAAAATGAGAAAAAAATTTTTAATTCAAACTACTTAAACTAATGAATGATTATTTTTATGTTTTTTGAAAAAACCACATAACCCGCGATCATTTCCGTTAATGTGATCTGAGGTTCAAAAAGAATAGAGTGAGAAACGTTGCCATTTTGGATGTTCACTTAGATTTTTTACCCAACAAAAAACCGACAGTTAAAAAAACCTTTTTTAATTGGGAGAAGGAAGGGAAAAAGAAATAAGAAAAAGGGGGGGCCCAAAAAATGTTTGTAACAAATTGTGGGATTTGTCTAAACATTTGTCTTAGGGAAACGGTCGAGGCATTTTTTTTTCTTTTTCCTTTTCGGGAGGTTTTTTTTGCCGTTCGTGCGGGTTTTTACAGTGAACAGTAAATGGTATTCAAACGTATGTAGGGACCATAAAAAACATGTAAAAAAGGGTTGAAAACACAGCTATGCGACGACCCCCTTTGGGGGTTTAAAAGGGGGGGCCGGTTTTCGCCCGGCGTCCTGGTGGGCCCCACGCGATGGGTGGACCACCATGAGTGACGGGAACCTTTGCAATTCGAGCTCTTTGGTTTACGAAACTTTGGGGTCCCACTGTGTTGGGCCAACCGACCCTAGGGGAGGGCTAGGCCGACCTTACCCACGTCGGGCGCTTACGACGAATTAGGGTTTCAGGCGGGTGTCCAGATATAATCGTCATCTTTCCCTCGCTGAGTCCGGGGTGGGGTTTTTAAAAATTTTGGACTTGGGGAGCCACGTTTGGTTTTTATTGGACGCTTATGTATAGCCAAGTGTGGTGTTACAGCTAGGAAAAAAAAAAAAGATAGTTTTTTTTTGAGGGGGTCGAAACATTTTATAAGGAAACAGAAAACCAATTTTACAGAAAAAAGGGTAAAGATATTTTTTGGGGTTCGAATTAAGGACTTATTCCCAAAAAAAAGGGTGGAATTGCTTTTTTAAAAAGTGCAAAATAAAAACCAAAGGCTTTTTTTTAGGAACAAAAAATAAATCACCAAAAGACCCCCTTTTTTTGAAAAATTTTGTTATAGCGTCAAAAAAAAAAAACACAAGGGAGGAAAAAGGCACCTCCCCCCCCTCCCCATTTTCCCCCTTCACTCAATTTTTTTGAAAAGGGGAAAGAGTTTTTTTTTTTTTTAATAAAAAAAGAACATTTTTTCATGTAATTTCTCTCTTTATATTTTTTAATGCAGGGGTTTTCATTTTTAAAATAACCCCGAAGAATTGGGGATCCTGGGGGTAGGGGGGTGGGACCCCAATCCCCCGAAATCGGGTTTTTTTTTTTGTTTTTTTGGGGGGGAGGGTTTGGGAAAAGGTGGGGTTTCCCCCGGGGTTACAGGGTTTTTTTGGGGGGAAAGGGGCGTAATGAAATTGGTTTAAAAACTTGGTCAGGTTTTTTTTAACCTTAAAAAAAATTTTTTTTTTTTTTTTTTAAAAACCCCCTTTTTTGGTTTTTTTTACCCAAAAATTTTTTTAAATTTTTTTTTTTAAAAAAACTTTAAATGGGTTTTAATTTGGGTCTTCCATTAAACCAGGTTTTTAATTCAGATTTTTGTATCATATAAAATTGATATGGTTTAAAATTGGTATTGGAAAAAGCAAACGTGTCTATTGGTACAAGGCTTAAGACATTTCTTTTGGGTTAAGACAGGGAAAAAAGTATGTGAAAGGGTTGAAAAATGTCATAAGGAAAGACCTATTTTACCGAAAAAGGGTAAATATTTGGTTCGGAATTAGGTGCTTCCCAAAAAAGGATGGAATGATTTTAAGGGCAAAATCCGGACCCCTTTGTGGTACAAATTTAATCGAAGGGTGTTTTGGATATCACGTTTCCCACAGAAAGCATGGTACGGTTTACTATGTCCCTACGACCATTTGTTTTTCCTTATCAATTTTTGAATGGATTGTTTTTTTTTGAAGAACATTTTCAGTTCTTTTTTTTAAGCAGGGGTTATTAGTTACTGAAAGGGGAAATTTTTTATCTTGTTTTAAAAGAGTGGACCGAATCCCAGATAGGGTTTTTTGGGTGATAAGTTTGGATTAGGAACCTATTTAAAACTCGATTTTCGGGGCGGTTATGAATCCATATTGTTAAAAAAATCAGAGAATTTTTCTTTGCTGTTGTAAATCATCTGAACCGTTGGAACCCCTCATTTAAATTTTTAGGAAAAGCGGGGCGCCTCATTAAAACCATGGGCCAAAAAAGATCATAAAATCCGGGGGACCATCCCCGCTTTTCCAATCCACTAGAACTCTTTTCCCCCAAACAATTGTATAAAGGGGTAGAGCGTTTTTTTAGCAAATTAAAGGAAAAAATGTTTTTTTGTGGGACCGGGGGAAAAAATGACTTGAAAAAATAAAAGGGGCTTTTTTTTTGGGGGAAGGGGTTTTTCTTTGGGCCCCCCGAGTTAAAAAGCAATCTTTAAAAATTGAAAAGTTTTTTTTTCCCGGGGAGGGCCCCCTTGTTTTTTTTTAAAATTACCAAAAAAGGGGGGGCCCCGGGGGGGGGAAGGGCTGAGTTTCCCCGGGTTTCAAATTTGGGGCCCCCGAAAACCCCAATTGAGTTTTTTTGGGCCCTTTCCCCCCCCGGGGGCCGGGGGGCCCCCCGGGGCCCTTTTTTTTTTTCGGGGAAAAACCCCAAAAAGCCATTTAAAAAGGGGTTCTAAACCCATTGGGGGGCAACCCCAGTTTTTAATTTTTTCCCCAAATTGGCCCCTTTAAAAAATTTTATGATTCGGCCCAAAAATTTTTTCTTTAAATTTAAATCCAAAACCTTAATGGTGGGCCCCCCCTTGGGGGGAAAGGGGAAAAAGGGGGATTGGGGAAAAGGTTAAAAACCAAAGGAAAACCAAAAAGGGTTTAATTAAAATATGATTGGGGAAGGGTTAAATCACCCACACCAAGATGGGGGGTTTTCCATTTTGTAAAAAAAAGGCTTTTGGGGGAAAAATTTTTCCCGGGGGGGAAAATGTAGGGAAACCAATTAAAAAAAAATATATGGACCGGGGCCCCGGTTGGGTTTCCCCCATTTTTCCCCAAAAATTTGGAAAAAATTTGGGTGTTTTTTGGAAAAAAGGAAAAATTTATTTTAAAAAAAACCAAAAAAAAATGTTTTTATAAAAAAAAAGGGGGTAAAAACGCACCCCAAAAAAAAAGGGTTGAAAATTTTAAATTAAGGAAAGGGGAAAAGGACCCGGTTTTAAAACAAAAAAAATATAAAAAAAAAAAAAAATTTTTCCCATTTAGAAAAACCAAAAAAAAAAAAATTATTTATTTTAAAAAAAAAAATTAATTTTTATTAATTGTTTAAAATTTTTTTTAATTTAAAAAAATGGCATTTCCGGCGTTTTCCCCCTTTTTTGTTCCCTTAAAAAAAATAATAAAAGGGGGGCCTTTCTGATTAGAAAATTAAAAAAATTTTTTAATGAAAAGGGAAATTTTGGGGGTGGTGAATCCGTGTTTAAAAAGGGGGGTTGGGGTTTTGGGGGAAAAATTTGGGGTTTTTTTTTAAAAAATTTTTAAATTAAAAATTTTAGGAAAAAAAAAATTTTTTAAAAAATTTTTAATAATTTTATAAAAAAATTTCTTTTTTTTTTTTTTTTTTTTTTTTTGTGGGGGGGGGGGGTTTTTGGTTGGGGGTTTTGTTTTTTTTTTTTTGGGGGGGGGGGGGGAATTTTGGGGGGGTTTTTTGGGGGGGATAAAGGGCAAATTTTTAAAAATTTTTTGAATTGCCAATGGGGGGCTTGGGGGGCCGGGGTTTGGGGGGGGTTTGGTTTTGGGGGGGGGGGGTTTTTTTGGGTGGGGGGTTTTTGGGGGGGGGGGTTTTTTTTTTTTTTTTTTAAAAAACCCCTTTAAATTTTTTTAAAAAAAAAAAATTTTCCCCTTTTCTTTAAAAAAACCCCAAAAAAAAAAAAACCCAAAAAAAAACCCCCCACCCCAAAAAACCCCAAAAAAAAACAAAAAATTTTTAATTTTTTAAAAAAAAAATTTTAAAAAATTTTTTTGGGGGGGTTTTGGGGGGGGGTTGGGGGGGGGGGGTTTTTTTTTTTTTTTTTTTTAAAAAAAAAAAAAAAAAATTTTATTTTTTTAAAATTTAAAAAATTTTTTTAAAATTTTTATTAAAAAATATAAATTTTTAAAAATTTTTTAAAAAAAAATTAAAAAATTTGGGGGGGGTTTTTTTGGGTTTGGTTTGGGGGGGGGGGGGGTTTTTTTGGGGGGGGGTTTTTTGTTTTGTGTTTTTTTTTTGGGGGGGGTTTTTGGGTTTTGGGAAAAAAATTAAAAAAAAAAAATTTAAAAATGGGGGACCCCAAAAAAAAAAAAAAATTTAATTAAAAAAAAATAAAAAAAAATAAAAAAAATAAAAAAAAAAAATAATAAAAAAAAAAATTTAAAAAAAAAAAAAAAAAAATCCCCGGGTGTTTGTTGGGGGTTTTTTGTTTTGGGGGGTTTTGTTTTTGGGGTGGGAAATGGGGGTTTTTGGGGGTTTGGTTTGGGTGGTTGTTAAACCCTTTGGGGGGGTTTAAAAGGGGAAAATTTTTTTTTTTGGGGGGGGTTTTTTTTTTGGGGGGGGGGGGCCCGGGGGGGGGGGGGGGGTGGGGGGGGGGGGGGGTTTTGGTGGGGGGGTTGGGGGGGGTTTTTACCCAAAAATTTTTTTAAATTTTTTTTTTAAATAAAGTTTGGGGGAAAAGGGGGGCCCCCCTAAAAAAAGGGGGGCCCCCCCCCCCCCCCCCAAAAAAAAAACCCCCCCAAAAAACCCCTTTTTTTTTTTTAAAAAAACTTGTTTTGGGGGGGGGTTTTGGGGGGGTTTTTTTGGGGGGGGGGGTTTTTTTAAAAAAAATTTTTAAAGGGGGAAACCCCAATTTTTTTAAAAATAAAAAAATTTTTTTTTTTTTTTTTAAAAAAGGTTTTGGGTTTGGGGGGGGGGGGGGTTTGGGGGGGGGGGGGGGGGTTGGTGGGAAAAAAATAAAATTTAGGGGGGGGGTAGGCCCCCGGGGGGGGAAAAAAAAGGGGGAAAAAAAAATAAAAAAAAAAAAAAAAAATTTTTTTCCCCAAAAAAAACCAAAAAAAAAATTTTTAAAAAAAAAATAAATTTTTTCCCCAAAAAAATTTAAAAAAACCCCCCCCACCAAAAAAAAAAAATTTTTTTTTTAGGGGGGGGGGGAAAAAAGGGGATTTTGGGGCCCCCGGTGGGGGCCCCCCCTTTTGGGGGGGGGGGGGGCCCCGGGGGGCCCCCCGGGGGGGGGGGTTTTTGGGCCCCCGGGGGGGGGGGCCGGGCCCAAAAAAAAAAAAGGCCCCGGGGGGGGGGAAAAAAAAAAAACCCCCCCCTTTTTTTTTTTTTAAAGGGGGGGGCCCCCCGGGGGGGAAAACCCGGGGGGTTTTAAGGGGAAAGGGGGGGGGGGGGGAATTTTTCCGTTTGGGGCCCCCGGGGGGTTAAAGTTGGGGGGGGGGGGGGGGGAAAGGGGGGGGAAAAGGGGGGGGGGGGGCCTTTGGGGGGAAAAAAGGGGCCCGAAAGGGGCCGGGGGGGGGAAAAAACCCCCCCGGAAAAAGGGAAAGGGCCCGGGGGGGGGGGGGGGGGGAAAAAACAAAAGGGGGCCCCCCCCCCGGGGGGTTGATTGGGCCCCTTTTGGGGGGGAGAGGGGGGGGTTTTTGGGGGGCCCCCCGGGGGGGGGGGGGGGCCTTTGGGGGGGGGGGGGCCTTGGGGGGGAAGGGGGGGGTTTTTTTTTTTGGGGGGGGGGATTTAAAAAAAAAAAGGGGGCGGGGGGGGGGGTTTTTTTGGTCCCCCGGGGGGGTTTGGGGGGGGGGTGGGGGGTGGGGGGGGGGGCCCCAAAATTTCCCGGGGGGGGTTTGGGTTTCCCCCCCGGGGGGCCCAAATTTTGGGGGGGAAAATTTTTTAAGGGGGGGGGGGCCCCACCCGGGGGGGGGGAAAAAAAAAAGGGAGGGGGGAAAAAGGGGGGGGCCCCTTAAATTTTTTCCCCCCCCTTTTTTCCCGCCCGGGGGGGTGGGGAAATTTTCCCCGGGGGGGGGGGTTTTTTTTTTTTTAAGGGTTTCCCGGCGGGAAAACCCTTTTAAATTTTTTTTTTTGTTTAAAGGGGGGGTTGGGGGGGGGGGGGGTGATTAAAAAGGGGGGGGGGGGGGGGGGGGGAAAAAAAAAATTTGGGGGAAAGAAAATGGGGGGGGGGCCGAGTTTTGGTTTTCCCCCGGGGGAAAAAAAACTTTCCCCCCAAACCGGGGGGAAAAAAAAAAAACCCCCCGGGGGGTTTGGGGAATTTTTGGGGGGGTTTTTTTTTTTTTGGGGGTTTTGGGGGGGCTGTTTTGGGGGGGGTTTTTTTTTGGGGGCCCCTTTTGGGGGGGGCCCCCCTTTTTTTGGTTTTGGGAAAAAAAAGGGAAAAGGGAAAAAAAAATTTTTTTTTGGGGTTTCCCCCCGGGGGGGAAAAAAATTTTTTTTTTTTTGGGATTTTTTTTTTTATCGAAGGGGTTTTTTTTTTAAAAATTTAAATTTTTTTAAAAAAAAGGGGGGCGCCCCGGGGGGGGTTTTTGGGGGGGGGGGGGGGGTTTTTTTTTTTTGGGGGGGGGGAAAGGGGGGGGTAAAAAACAAGAAGGGGAAAGGGGGGGGGGGGGGGGAAAAGGGGTTGAAAAAAAAAAAAAAAGGAAAGAAACCCCCCCCCGGGGGGGGGGAAAAGGGGAAAAAAGGGGAAAAAGGAAAAAAAAAAAGGGGGGGGGGGGGGGGGGAAAAAAAATGAAAAAGGGGAAAAGGAAAAATAAAAAAAGGGGGAAAAGGCCCGCCCAAAAAGGGGAAAAAAATTGGGGGGAAAAAAAAAGAAAAAGTGGGGGGGGGGGGGAAGGGAAAGGGGGAAAAAAGGGGGGGAAACCTTTTTGGGGAAAGGGGAAAAGGGGGGGAAAAAAAAAAAGGGGGGGGGGGGGGGGGGTTTTTTTTTTTTTTTTTTGGGTTTTTTGGGGGGGGTTTTTTCCCCGGGGGGGGGGTTGGGGGGCCCCCCTTTTTTGGGGTTTTGGTTTTGGGGGAAAAATTTTTTTTTAAAAAAACCCCCCCAAAGTTTTTTTTTTTTTTTTTTTTTTTTTTTTTTTTTTTTTTTTTTTAAAAAAAATTTAAAAAAAAGGGGGGGGGGAAAAAAAAAGGGGGGGGGGGGCCCAAAGGGGGGGGGGTTTTTTTCTATTTTTTTTTTGGGGGTTTTTAAAAAAACCCCCCCGGGGGAAAAAAAATAAAAAAAACCCAAAAAGGGGTTTTAAAAAAAAAAAAATTTTAAGGAGGGGGAAAAAAAAAAAAAAGGGGCCCCCAACACCCGGGTTTGGGAAACGATTTCCCCCGGGGGGTTTTTGGGGGGGGTTTTCAGGGGCCCAAGGGGGGGGGGGGGGGTGTGGGGGGGGGTGGGGGGTTGGGGTTTTTTTGGTTTTGGGGGTTGGGGTTTTTTTGGGTTGGGGGGGGTGGGGGGGGGGGGTTTTTTTTGGGGGGGGGGGGGGGGGTTTTTTTTCGGGGGGGGGGGGGGGAAAAAAACCCCCCCAAAAAAAAAAAAATTTTTAAAATTAAATTTTTTTTTATAAAAAAAAATTTTATTTTTTAAAAAAAAAATTTTTTAAAAAAAAATTTTGGGGTTTTTAAAATTTTAAAATTTTTTTTCCCCAAAAAAAGGAAAAAAAATTTTTTTTCCCCCCCGGGGGCCCAAATTTTTTAAAAAAAGGGGGGGAAAAAAAATTTTTTTCCCCCCCCTTTTTGGAAAATTTACCCCCCGGGGGGGGGGGCCCCAAAAAGGGGGGGGGTTTTTTCCCCAAACCCCCCTTTTTCCCCCCCCCCCCAAAATTTCCCCCCGGGGGGGGTTTTTTTTTCCCCCCCCGGGATGCCCCCCCCCCCTTTTTTTTGGGGGAAAAAATCCCGGTTTTGGGTTTCCCCCCCCCCCCCCTTTTTTTTCCCCCCTTTTTGGGTTTCCCGGGGGGAAAATTGGGGCCCCCTTTTTTTTTTTTGGGGGTGGGGGGGGGAAAAAAAACCCCCGGGGAAAAAGGGGGGCCCCCCCCCCCCCGGGGGGGGGGGGAACTTTTGGGGGCCCCGGGGGGGGGGGGGGGGCCCTTTTTTTTTTTTTTTGGGGGGGGGGGGGAAAGGGGAAAAGGGGGGGGTCCCCCCAAAAAGGGGGGAACCCCGGGGGGGCCCCCCTTTGGGCCCCTTTTTTTTTTTAAAAAAAAAAAATTTTTTTTTCCCCCCAAAAAAAAAAAAATAAAAAGGGGGGGGGGGGGGGGTTTTTTTTTTCCCCCTTTTTTTTTCCCGGGGAAAAATTTTTTTTTTTTTTTCAAAAGTTTTAAAAAAAAAGGGTTTTTGGGGGCCCCCTTTTTTGGGGGGGGGGTTGGGGGGGTTTTTTGGTTTTTGTGGGGTTTTTTTTTGATTCCGGGGGAAAAACCCCCCTTTTTGAAAGGGGCCCCCCCCCCGAGTAATCCGGGTTTCCAAAATGTCTTTGCCTTGCAATTCAACGCGGCGCGCGTGTTAATCACCCCGGAAAGCCCGTGGTATTCCTTGAAGCCCCCGTTCTTCCCCAATTCTCTTCCTTTCCCCCACCCGCCCCCTTCAACTTGGCCAATTTGGCATTAGTCCGGCCCCATCCCGGTCGTCTGACCTCCTTTGCTCGAACCGCCCCTGTCCCCTCCTCCCGTTAACTGCTTCGCCTTTGGTTCCTCCTCGGCTTTTAAATAATTCCTTTCCCCTTCTCTTAGGTTCCGCGTACTGGGGGAGAGTTGGCCCTTGTTTTCCCCACAGGCCTCCCCTGGGACAAGGGGTTGAAAACTGTCCTGGGGTTACTACCCCGGGCTGGGTCACCGGCGGAAGGGGAAAGCTGGGTTCCCATCTACCGGGGGGGCTGTTTGGGTCCCCTTTTTTCGTTTCGCAATAGTAAAAGGCGCCGGGTCGTTGGGTTTCCCTCGAGGTTGGTATAAATTATGGAAATTTCTTACCTTTATTTGCGGGGAAGATTTTTTACAGGTGGGGGGTGAAAATGTGAGGTGTTTTGGGGGTTTTGGGTGTTGTTTTGGTTTTTTTTTGATGTGGGGGAGTTTTTTGGGTTTGTTTGGTGGGGTTGGTGTTTATGGTGTGTGTTTGGCTTTTGTGGGAAAATTTTATTATTTGGTGTGTGGTATATTATATATATTTTATAATAATTTAAGATGTGTATATTTTGTATGTTTTGTGTATGTTTATTATGTTGGGTTAGTTTTTTGTAATGAAAAAGTTGGTTGGTTATATTAATTTAATTTTAAATATGTGTATTAATATATGAATATATGATTTAATATAATAATATTTTATAATAGTTTAATTACCCCTTTTTTATAAATTTATATATTGATATGGATTTTTTTTTAAAAAAAAATAATTTTTAATTGTTGGGGTTTTTTGGGTTTTTTTTTATTTGTGTTTTGTTAATTTAAAATTTGGGGGTTTTAAAATTTTTGGGAGGGAATTCGTTTTCTATTTCCTTTTGGGGAAATTTTTTTAGGATTCCCCCCCCACCAAACCAAAACCAAAACAAAAAACTTTCCCAAAACCCACCCCAACCACCAAAAAAAACCACACAAAAAAAAACCAACACAAAAAAAACCCTTTTTAAAAAACCCCTTGGCAACCACCCAAAACCCCTTAAAAATTTTTGGAACCCCAAAACCCCACAACAAACCCCCCCAAAACCCACAGGATTGGGAAGGGAAAATCAAAAAAAAAAGGGGGGGGAATTCCCCGCAAAAAATTTAATCATATTTTGGGGGGCCTGGGAAAATTGGGAAAAGGAAGGGGGTTTTTAAACCAAAAAGGTTTTTCCCTTTAAATTCGTGGTTAATCCATTTTTTAAGGCCATTTAAAAAAAGGGGGGGAGGAAAATTTTTTTTGAAATAAAAAACCTTTCAAATTTTTTGCTAAAAATTTTTCCCCCAACGCTTGTTGCCCTTTTTTCCCCCCCCCTAGAAAAACACTAGGTTGTTAAAAGTTCCTTTTTGGCCAACTTTTTTTAAAAATTCCCTAAAAGGGCTTATTTGGTAAGGGGCTTTAAAAAAAAGGTTTTTCTTCCCCGGAAAAGGGTGTCTCGAAATTTTTTTCCCCCCCCGGGGGGGGGGGGTTTTTTAAACCCCCAATTTTTTTTAAAATGGGAAAAATTTTATTTTTTTTTAAAAAAAAAACCCCCCCCCTTTTTTTAAAAAAAAACCCCCTTTTTTTTTTTTAAAAAAATTTTTTTAAAAAAAATTTTTTTTTTTATTTTTCCAAAAAATTTTTTAAAGGGGTTTTTTTTTTTTTTGGGGGGGGGGGGTTTTTTTTTTTTTTTTTTTTTTTTTCCCCCCGGGGGGGGTGTTTGGGGTGGGGGGGGGTTTTTTGGGGGGGGGTTTTTTTTGGGGGGGGGGGGTGGGGGCAGAAAAATTTCTAAAGAAGGGGGGGGGGTTTTTAAAAAAAAAAACCTTTTTCATAAATTCAGTTTTTTCAGTTATCAAAAAAGAGGCAATTTTTTTAGAGGAAAAGGAATGAAATTTTTCGGGTAAAAAATAAAAATTATATACAAAAGAAGTTTTTTTTCAAGTTTAAAAATTTCTGTCTAAATTTCCCAAAAATTCATTCCAAAAAACCCCCCCCGCAAATGGAAATTCTTCTGTGGAAGTTGAAAGGGCAAACGATCCCCAGTCGCCCTTTTGGACATTTTTACCCGTTTTTTTCCAGACGGCGCTGGTGAAGAACGATTATTTTTCTGTTCGGCCGTGATAACAAGCACAGCGGCCTGGAGGAGACAAAAGTTTTTCCTCTCTCTGGGGGTCAACTTCAAATCCTTTCTCAAACCATTTTTTATTTCAAGACTCCTATCATTTCAAATTTGGTGCATTAAGGAACCCAATCATAAGCTTTTTTTTATAGGGACCGACAGTTGGTTTTTTTGTTGAAATTCCTCCGCCTTTTGAGACGAGTCAAAAATTGCTAAGGATTTCTTCACTCTATATTTCCTGTGAAAATGACTATGGGGGTTTGTATACCAATTAAAATCTAATCAAACACTAGGTCTAAACTGCAGATTTGGCTAAAGACCTCAATAGAGAAATGGTAAACAGCTTGCTTCTGGCCGCTTTCTCCCACTCTTTTTACCGGAAAGACGGGTTCACTCGCCCATGTATACGACCCACTTTGCTGCCATGCGCATCATACAATCACCATCCTTTATCGACACCAGCCTTCCCGGGGCACCGAGGACGGCAAAGTGGTTGTGCACAAGACCATGAAAAGACAGTTAGTTTGCGAGACAAAAAACCAGGGGGCGCGGGGAAAAGGCCTCTCAAGGGAAAATCGTGGCGTTCCCCGTGGGCGCGCGCCTACGGGTTTCCCGTGGGCGGGTTTCCGTGGTTGCCCACATACGGCCTTCAAATAAAAGAGATTTTCTTAAATTCCGTGGCCTTTTTTCATTTTGTCTCAGACAGATTTCACTGATATGAAAAGGAGAGGAAAAAAAATAATTAATATATAATATATATAAAATATATTTATATTAATAATATATATATATAATATATTATATATAAAATATATATATATAAATATATATATAATTTTAAATATATATATAATATATAAAATTATTATTATATATATAATAATTATATATATATATATATGGATAATTATTATAGAAATACATAGAATATAGAATATATATATATATATTAATAGAAATAGTATTTACAATATATTATTATATAATTATATTTTTAAGTATTATATTATATTATATATATTAAATATATTATAATAAACATATAACTATATAATATATATATAATATAATTATATATATATATAATAATATATTATTATATATATATAATATATCGGCACTCCCATGGAAAGAGAGGAACTGGGGGGACCACACCCCTACCCCGCGAACTCACTCCAATATCATCACAACCATGAAAAAACTACAAATTAAGTATCATGCTGTGGAACCACGGCGGGGCCCAAGCATGAAACCTACCGTAAAAAAAAAAGAAAAACTACACGCACGCACCACGCACGCACGCACGCTATGTGGGTGTGGGTGTTTGTGGTGTTGTTGGTAAGTTGTGTTGTGTGTTGTGGTGGTTGTGTGTGTGTTGTTTGTGTGGTGTTGTGTGTGTGTGGGTGTGTGTGTGTGTGGTGTTGTGTGTGTGGGTTGTGTGTGGATGTGAGTGGAGTGTGAGTGGTGGAGTGTGAGTGTGAGTTGTGAGTGGGGTGAGGTGAGTTAGTGGACGTGAGTGGGTTGAGTGGTAGTGTGAGAGGTGTGTGAGTTGTGAGTGTGGAGTGTTGTGAGTGTGAGTGTATGTGTAGTGTGGTGTTGTTGTGTGTTGTGTGGTGTGTGGTGTGTGTGGGTGTTGTTTTGTGTGTGTGTGTGTGTTGTTGTGTGTGTGGGGGTGGGTGAGTGGGAGTGTGAGTGGGGAGTGAGTGAGTGAGCGTTGAGTGAGTGAGTGGAGAGTGAGTGGTGGAGTTGAGTGAGTGAGTGAGTGGAGTGTGAGGGTGGTGAGTGAGTGAGTGAGGTTGAGTGAGTGAGGGAGTGAGTGAGTGTTGGAGTGATTGAGGTGAGTGGGGTGAGTGAAGTGAGGTGAGTGATGTGAGTGAGTGGTGAGTGTGGTGGGTTGTGTGTGTGTTTGTGAGATGTTGGTGCGGCGCGCGCACGTATGTATTATATGTTATACAATTGTGGTATATATTTAATCTACATATAAGCATTGTATATGTGTATATATTTATACATATATATGTATATAAAATAAGTACATATCTGTTATATACATATATATGTATATAATATATCCAAATTATAAGTATGTATACACATATATACCATACATAGAAATTAAATACATAAACAATACATATATATATATATATATATATATATATATATAATATATAATATATGTATATATATATATACAATACTTATTTTTTTCACAACACACAACTCGCTTTTGTTTGCGGGCGCGCGCCGCCACACACAAAAGCGATGCGAGCGCTTTCAGTATCTGACAGGCCAACAGCTTTTTCTGTTTTTCATTCTCCTCTTGAAACCTACTTCGATGTTTTCGAGGCTCCGATTTACCATTTTCCTGATTACTGCCACTAATAACTGATAACCGAACAGATTCAAAGTCATTTTTGTAAAGCACATAGAGTCTTTGTCATAATGGCTTTGTCCAATGCCATCCGAAGTAAAACCCATTGTTTCGGACACACTGAGAGCCTTTTTTTCGTATCATGATCACTTCCTAACTGAACCTCCTGAGGAACCCCCAAGGCATCGAACACGTGTCGAGCCTTCCTGCCCGATGTTTCTCCAAGTGGAGGAATATAGTCATAGTGCTGTCCGCATGGATCGCAACAGGGCAGCTTTGGGGGAGCGCCCAGTTGATGGTCCATGACGCTGTAAATCAAAATGTCCAAGAGTACATGGCGGAGAAAAAGTCCTCAAAACTGAAAGTTTGCGTTGCCGAAGAGGCTCATGTACTTTTTCATGTTGAGTCTGTAAATCCCGTTCAAATTGGCGAGCAAACAACCATATTCGGAGCAGCAGCGTTGGATCTACACACGTCGGATACGGTTCGCTTGTTCTTTTCTGTTGCGTTCTCTCCTCCTGCCCATCCAAGCGAAAGGTTTGACGTTCGCCCCTGAGAGGACGAGCGCCGGAAGCCAATAGGCGTCCCCAGCGGTAGCGCCCAAAGTCTGACTGCTTCGCGTTGCGTTTTCTCCAGGCAGCGTCATAAGCCGATATTGGGCAGGCCATTTAGGAACTTGTCTCGGGGGGAAAATGTTTGGCAACTAGTTATGATGAGATTCTTATAAAGAATAAATAAAAAATCCTAACCTTGCTGTACTACAGGATGCCAATCCACCAGGATCATAAGCAAAATTATACGTTTCTTTTTCACTAAAGAAATAGTAAAATTATAGAAGGTGAAGATTATATCGAAATCTCAAGAATCATTTCCTTAGAAGCATCTTCCATTTAAGCTGCGATGATGTTTTGTGTAATATATACCATTTTTTCTCCCTCCTGTACTAAGAGTATGAATTGCTCTAAGAACCAGCATGGTCTTATCCAAAATTGTTGAGTTGAAAAGGTGTATGCCTCTAATGGACATTGCAAGCCTCGTCACCAAAAGAGGAAACTCCAAAGTCTTTAAACTACACAATCCCCGGAAAAACATTATTTAAAGAACGGATATTTGCCGAATGACTTTTCTTGCTTAATGTACTGTATACTGTATGGGGTACTTTGTAATGAGGTCTGAAATTGATGGACATCTAAAAACTACACATCCTTACCACCATGATAATGCAATTAGGAATTACTTGCAACTGGTGTTGGGTGGGGACGCGGACAAGCTAAAACGAATTGCAGTTCTAGGGCGTTATCCAAGAGGTGTTTGTTAATGTAGATACGATCAATGACCTGCGGATCATTTAATCATCTTAGTTTACGTTGGTCAGCGAAGGATGAGAGGTCGGGGAGGAGAGTAGGAGAGAGGCTGTTCCACAACGATACAACAGCGCAGGCCGCCGGGGCTTGGATTTGGAGCACCCCCCCCCCCTCCAAAATTTCTGAACCATATTAAGGAAACTCCGGGGAAATCAATGTCTTAAGTTGTGAGAATGGTATTTTCTTTATGAGAAAGAGAAATATATATATATAATATAATATATATATAGTATAATATATACAATATAATATATATATATAATATATATATTATATGTATATATACTGCATTTGAACTAAAAAATTCAATAAAAATATTCAGGGTACAATACTCTGTAATCAATGACCAGTTTCAGTGGCATATACGATGGAGGGCTTCACCCTACTCTTGGGTTTTTTAGGGGGCCCTTGGGGGTTTTAAAATTTTTCCCAAGGGGGTAAGGGGGGCAAGCAAATTTGCATTTTCCTTTATGGGGAGGGGGGGGCCCAAACATGATTTTTTTAAAAACCTTTATTTTTCATAGTTTTTTAAAAACCTTGCTGAAACGACAGGGGGGGCCAGGAATTTAAAGGGGGGCGTTTTAGGACCTTGTTGTCTAGCTCCCCAATCTTTTTCCCCAGGGGTTTGTACCTTCAGGGGGGGGTGGTTTTTCCTTCTCTTTTTTGCAGTTAAAACCAGGTTTTCTAAAAAAAACCCCTTTTCACTTGAAAAATGAAAAAAACCCCAGTGTCTGGGGGGGGGATTATCAGCCAGATTTTTTGGGGGTGTTTCATGGGAAAAAAGAGCAAGAAAAAATATTTTGAAATGCAGCGTTTTTTGAAAAGGGGGAAAATATTTTTTAAAGAGATCCCCACCCGGCTTAAAAAAAAAAAACAATTATGAAAAAATTGGGGGAAAGATAAAAAAGGGGACATAATTACTCAAAAGTAAAAACCTTTTTATTTTTTTATACAGAAATCTGGAAAAATTAAAAAAGGGGGAGTTAAAAAAATTAAAAAAAACTCTCTAACTCACCTATAAAGCTGATTGTCAAAGCGTTGAGAGGGGGGGTGCCCTAAACCTGAGTATAAAGTCTGGCCTGGGCATTTTTCTTGTCAAAAAACCCGGTGTGTTGTTTTTTAAATTTCCCCTTCCCAATTTATACCCAATTGAAGTAAGACCCCCTCCCGTTTTGGAATACAAAAGTGAAAAATTTTTAGGATGCTGAGGACAGGGGGAAGGGGGCAGCTGGTTTCCCCCAAAAAACCCCAAAAAAACCCCAAGTTGGGAAAAATATCTTTCAGGACCCGAATTCACCCTCGCCCTCAACGACCCCCTAAACCTTTTGGGCAACGCAGGTGCTGGGGAAAAAAAGATCAACGGGAACAAACAATTTTCTTTTCCGTATCCGTTTTTTTCTCTCTTTTTTTCTCTTTGGGGAAAATTTTTTTTTAAAAGGGCTTGGCATTTGGTCTTCATATTTACAAGGAAAGCCGTTTTTTCGGTTTTTTTAAAGCATTTAAAAGTTTTAAATTAATCAAACTGGAATGAAAAAAAGTTTAAAAAGTGATATTTAAATTTTTTAAATTTTTTGTTTGCATGAAAACCTTCTGTTTGTGACATAGCTGCCATGTTGGGGGACTTTCCTTAAGAAATTTATTCCTCCCATTTTTTTTTTTTTGTTGCTGTTTGGTGAGGATGTTTCGATGTCAATTTTTCCTCCATGAGATTGGGCTGGGAGTTTACCCAAAAAAAACCCAAACTTTGGCATAATTATTTTCGCAACACTGTTGCTTTCCCTTTTCCCTGGCGTAATGACGTAAGCTTACGGTTTTTTTTTTTTGCATTTCCTGTAAAACTAAAAGTGGGCGAGGTTTTTCTTTTTTG
>NW_023661586.1:0-17338 GCF_015228065.2 Penaeus monodon
TATATATATAAATTTAAATAATATGATATAAATTATTGATATAAAATATATATATATATAATAGTATATATATATATAAAAATGTTTTTTGTGTGTGTGTGTGTGTGTGTGTGTGTGTGTGTGTGTGTGTGTGTGTGTGTGTGTGTGTGTGTGTGTGTATGTGTGTGTGTGTGCGCGCGCGCGTGTGTATGTATATTGATATTCATACTTTAGGATGTATTTTTGTTTGGTTTATTTTGATTTGGGATTCTTGATAAGCGTGTGCACTGACGAATTTTGGAAAATTAAGAGAATGCCGCAGACAGGAACGAGAATTAAAGACCAAGAAATAAGTTTCCAATGCCAAGCAAACAAATTGTCTGGAGATAATGCTGTCCCAAGAAACAATTAGATCTTTTCCCCATTAGTTTAGTGAGTTCCCCTTGGGAAGCTTTTTCAGTACGATTACTAGCCAAGTGCCAGGGCCGAATTTATCCATAAAATAAATAAGCTATAGTTTAGGGCTTCACATTTCAAGTTTTGATGCCCCCTCAGATTTTATTGTATATGCTGAGTGAACGATATTTCAAGTTTTATAAGACCTTATCTTAATACTTTACAAGAGCCTCCAAGCTTTATAAAGTTTAGGGCCTCGTCAAATCTAAATCCGCTCCGCCAAATGCACGTCTGCACTGTAATATATATTTAATGACTTGAAACCTTGTTTGGCCAAGCACATCCTATCAAACCTTTCATCCTTTCATCGCCTCAAGGAGGTCAAAACAGGCTGGGTCCACACTTTGCTTAGTCCACATGGCTCACTGTTACCCTTCAGCCATGCTAGGTTCCTTAACTATCTACCCAGTAGGCATTTTCAAAATGGCTCTGTCAGCCTAGTGGCTAGTCCATGAGTTAACTATCAAGATATGTGAATTTATGTGTGACTTTGTTATGTACCGACTGAATAGTTTTCCTAGCAGACCCCCAAAGTTATGGATCATGAGCTAGTCATCTAGGAAAAAGATGGCAACGTCGTCACCAAAACCAAAGGGCAAATAGTCGTCTTACTCTTGACTGCACGGGAGGGAGGCTAGACATACATTCGCCACATATTACAGCACTTTCAGTCCCAGCATATAGGCTTTTTAATGATACAATAATCTTGATTAGAATTCCGCTAGCCCTTCGGCCAAAGTGCAAACAGTACTCTATAGTGATAAGGATACAGTCAAAACTTAAAGGCACAGTCTCTTTTGGATCTGCCAGAAGTTCTGAAATGAGTACAGAATCCTTTTTTACGATGTGTAGACAATTTACGAAGTATAAGAATTATAATGCTATTATATGACACTTGTAAGGGATGTACTGGATAAATAAACTGTTTAGAAGCACACAAGTATATAAAAAAAATGTGTTAGTGAGAACATGTGTTTTAGTCTATCCCAAGATTGCCAATCTGTTTCACCAAAAGTACCAAAAAGCACCAGAACAGCACAAAAGGCACCAACATTTATGAAATTCAAATTATTTACTTGATTTACTTAGAAATGTGCTTTCCCTTATTCCATAGCTAATGATGTCGATGACCATTTCTTATACATTTATCTTACTTCCCACTAGGCTGTCGGCCGACACACACACACGCGCACAAACACACACACACACACACACACACACACACACACACACACACACACACACACACCCCACACACACACACATACTTGAGTCGTAGCGATGATTCCATTGTATTAGGAAATTATCTCATTGCTATGTGCGAACCCGAAAACTCCAAATCTGGCATATTAGTACCAGGTTTGACAATCTGGTCTAACCCTGTGAATCTTTACAGATGCAGTTCTATGTATGCAATGCATAACATCAAATTAAATTTTTCTGGCCTAATTTTATTTCGAGCAAAAAAAATTATTAGTGAACTGGCATACTCAATCAAATGCATATAATTTGAATAATATAACAGTCATACGGACAAAAGACAAAATCGTAAAAATAAAGTGGATAACAATATTGTATAAAAATGTAAAATGATAGGTAATTTCAATAGCCGTCTCACCTGCCTATGACTACATAGATTATACTGCATAGTTAAGATACAGAGAGAGATTTAGTGAAAAACAGAGAGAGAGAGAGGGATATATATGTATATATTCTGGTAGGCCAATTCGTTACCCCCGGTTCGGGCGACAGCTGGTCCAACTAGTTGAATCTGTCCTCCAACTTCCTGTGCTGATTCCTCCCCAAAGGGGAGTCTGCATGTTGTCCCAGTCTTGGTCAATTCATGTTGACCAAGCTTCTTTGATACTCTCAGCCTTGTCATCTAGCAGTTTCTTGCCCTTCTTCAGCTATTTCCGCGCCCTGCTCAGCCCCCCCTCTAAATCAGTGCCATTCTACTGTTACTGTTAGCCCTACCTTGAAACTTGTGTTCATGTCATCATCACTTAAATTACCACTGCCAATACAGTCGCTAACAAAGGACCTTGTCTGTAGGGCTACTAATGATTTTTCCTGCTAAGTTGCTCTTTGAGTCTATAAGCACCCCCATCTCTTACATTTTTACCACTTCAAATGGTCATCGCCATTTTGTTTCCAATTTTCAACTGATGTCACATTCAAACATTTCTTTCTTCACAAACACAAATGCACTCACCTTTAGTTTTACACTGTGATGTCCCAGTTTCTTCTAACCTAGTCTTTCAATCTAGCTTCTGTTTTTTTTTTCTCTCTCTCCTGACACGTCATCATTTTCTAGCTCAATTTGTGGGTGGTGCTCTCCCAAACATTGCCCACCACGGTCTTACAAACCTGTGGTTCCATGTGTGTCTCTGTTCAAACACTTTTCTGTGCATCTGAGTAAAAGTGGCCAACTTTGGGGTTGTCCTTCACATAGAGCCCTCATCACCTGCTTCATTGTTCTGTTGATTCGCTCTACTACCTCCATTTTCTTTTGGATTGTTGGGAGTAATGATCTTAGGCTTTATTACATAAATGACACATAAGTTCACCATTTCTTTGTTTTTAAATTATAAATCCCATCAGACAGCATAGAATTACAATTTTCTCAGACGCTTGAGGCAATTTCTGTTTCAACCTATGCAATTTAAAAGAGTGAAAATAATTATCAGTTACTGTCAGGCGACACTGCCGGTGATGGCTGTGAGGATAGGCTTGACACAACCTTACACTGTTAGTTACATCTACCTTCCTCCACTTAATTTCAATACAGATGGTTTGGATGATCTTTGGCAGTTGCCTCACCCGCTTCTACTCATGGGAGATTTCAATGGCCGACAGGACCTCTGGTGAGACACCCTCGAGGAAGGGCCTTGGACTGACTGATTATTTCAAATTACCTGCCGCATCAAAGGTCATTAGTGGCGAATACCTCGGTAGATAGAAATATTGAAATATTTAAAACTTTTAAAAATCTATCGATAAATATCTTACAAATAACAATAAATATATTAAAAATCAAAGCATAAATATTATGCTTTAAGTGTATAAAATTATTACATAAACATTGTGCATAATTAAATTTTATTGAAAATATTAGTCTCCCTAAGGGAACTAATAAGATCCTCTAAATCATAATCCTCCCCCAATAAATTTTTCAGTGTATATGGCGGAGACATATACGTCTTTGGTTTGAGAATGTTGCACATCTTTCCACTACATGTTCGACCGTTAATGGCTCTTGGCATCCCTCTATCTAAAGAGGTATTCGCTGCTAATGACCTTAGCTGTTGACGCGGTAGATAATTTGAAATAATCAATCACAAAGTGCTTCACTTTTAGCCATCATCGGTCCATGAGTCAGTCTTGTGTGACCGATTCTTTTTCTCGTTAATACAACTTCTACTTTTCGGTTGAGATGGATGTTGGTCACTCAGCTGCCAAGGTCATCTCTAATCTCTTGCACTTTGTTTCTAGAGTTATGGCTCCACTGTTCCTTCCATTTATCGCAAGGACAACTCCTGATGCTGGGTTTCAGGTCGTTGTGTGGGAGAGGAAACGAGCATCACTGGGCTAAGCGGCAGCTGCCTTGGCCTTCTGATCAGCTCGCTCATTCCCACTGATACCAACATGCGCTGGTACCCAACAAAGAGTTATATTTTTTTGTGTTGACATCAGTGCAAGCCAATCTTGAACCTCCCTCACTAATGTGATGATGATGATGTGATGTGATGAGTTTAAGCTCTTGATTGCTTGCACGGCACTACGAGAGTCACAATATATTACAATCAAATGATTCATATGATCTCTAGTCATCTTACCTGCTGTAAGGATGGCATGTAACTCTGCAGTGAAGATTGAGGTTGCTAGAGAAAGACTGCCAAATCCAGTCTTCCTTCTGCTCACTGCTGCAAAGCCCACACCATTTTCAGATTTCGAACCATCTGTATATATTGCATCTGATTCTTGGTACTTAGAAATGTGTTGAAGAAATCTCTCTGACTTCTGCTTCAGACCTCTCCCTTTTTCCAATTCCGAACAAATCCAGCTCGACTTGATTAGTCCAAGGGGGAAATTGGGGAATTCCAACAGGTAGAACTTTAGTGAGATTTAAATTAAGCTCTTCCACAAGATTCCTTATTCTCCTACAATAGGATCAGCTATCCTCAAGGGGGTTGAAAACCAATCTGGATGTAGGAGATCTCAGAATCCTTTGTAGTCTCGTGTAGAAAATCAGGTTCTGTAATCCTGGTATAATGAAGGTGGTCTCCCCCTCAGCATACAGGGACTCCACAGGTGAAGACCTGAAAGCCCCTGTAGATTCTGAGTGCTTCTTTATGAACTGAGCTCAACATCTGGAGAACAGTGGTAGCTGTAGATGAATAAACCTCACATCCATAGTCAAGCTTACTATGATTAAGTGCTCAGTAAAGCAGTAAGCGTTGTGTGGTCTGCACCCTAAGAGAGATGTGAAAGAACCCCCAAAATATTAGGTGCTTTTGTAACCACCACTTTTAACTGTTTGATGTGAGGCACCCATGTAAGTCTTTAGTCAAAAATTAGACCCAAGTACTTCACCTCTTGGACAAATTGCAGTGGGTTTACTCCTAAATAGAGGGAAAGATGAAACTTTCCTTGTTTGTAGAAATGTATAGCCATGGTCTTGCTTGAAGAAAATTTGAACCCTGGTATGTTGCCCACTGTACAAACCTGATTTATTGCAGTCTGCATGTGTCCTTGCACATCCTGAGCAGTACAGTGTAAAGTCATCCATATACAAATTACATGAGACAGCACTTGGAACAACCTTTACGATGTCATTTATAGCAATGGCAAACAGGGTCACACTTAAGATACTCCCTTGTGGGGCCCCTTCCAGCTGATCTTCCATGTTAAAGAAACTGTTTCTCACCCAAACTCTAAACTTCCTGTAAGTAAGGAAGCTTTGTATGAAAGTAGGTAATGCTCCTCTTAAACCATTGTCATACAGCTTCATGAGCATGCCATACTTTCAAGTAGTATTGTAAGCCTTTTCAAGGTCAAAGAAGACTGCTATCATGTGACGCCGCTGTGCAAAGGTATTCTGTATAGCAGTTTCCTCACAAGTGCATCTGTGGTTGATCTCAATTTTCTAACCCACATTGATATGGGTCAGCTAGTTTTCCTTTTCTAGCAGCCAGTTAACCTAAAGTTACATTTTCTCCATCAGCTTGCACATGCAGCTGGTGAGAGAAATTCTCTGTAATTTCCTGGTGTGGAAGCATCCTTGCGAGGTTTAGGAACAGGAAAGATTATAGCCTCTTTCCATGTGGATGGCACTGTGCCCTCCCTACAGATCCAATTGAATAGGTCCAATAGGAACTTCTAGGAACTCTCCAGTGAGATATCATTTGGTATGGAATATTGTCACTTCCTGATTGTTTGATTATTATTTAAAATTGTCTGCCGCATCAACAGCTAAGGTCATTAGCGGCGAATACCTTGTTAAACAGAAATATTAAAATGTTTAAAACTTTAAAAATCTATCAATAGATATCTTATAAATAACAATAAACAAATTAAAAATCAAAGCATAAATATTATACTCTAAGTGTATAAAATTATTGCATAAACATTATGGATAATTAAATTTTATTAAAAATATTAGTCTCCCTAAGGAAACTAATAAGACCCTCTATGTCACAATCCTCCTCCAATACATTCTTCAGTGTATATAGGGGAGACAAGTACATACGTCTTTGGTCTGAGAATGTTGCACATCTTTCCACTACATGTGCGATCGTTTAGGGCTCTTGGCATCCCTCACAAAGTGCTTGACTTTTAGCCATCATCGGCCCATGAGTCAGTCTTGTGTGCCCG
Source organism: Penaeus monodon (assembly GCF_015228065.2). Taxonomy (NCBI): domain Eukaryota; kingdom Metazoa; phylum Arthropoda; class Malacostraca; order Decapoda; family Penaeidae; genus Penaeus; species Penaeus monodon. The sequence continues at coordinate 6,310 of NW_023661586.1, forward strand.
ATTCTTAGTCTTGTTAATGCAACTTCTACTTTTCGGTTGGGATGGATGCTAGTCACCCAACTGCCAAGGTCATCTCTAATCTCTCGCAGTTTATTTCTGGAGATATGCCTCCATTGTTCCTTCCATTTATCACGAAGACAACACCTGATGCTGGGTTTCAGGTCGGTGTGTGGGAGAGGAAAACGAGCATCACAAGGCTGAACGGCAGCTGCCTTGGCCTTCTGATCAGCTCGCTCATTCCCACTGACATCAACATGTGCTGGCACCCAACACAGAGTTATCTTTTTACGTGTTGACATCAGTGCAAGCCAATCTTGAACCTCCCTCACTATTGGATGTGATGAGTTTAAGCTCTTGATTGCTTGCAAGGCACTACGAGAGTCACAATATATCACAATAGAATGGTTCATAAGATCTCTAGTCATCTTAACTGCTACAAGGATGGCATGTAACTCTGCAGTGAAGATTGAGGTTGCTAGAGAAAGACTGCCAAATCCAGTCTTCCTTCTGCTCACTGCTGCAAAGCCCACACCATTTTCAGATTTCGAACCATATGTATATATTGCATCTGATTCTTGGTACTTAGAAATGTGTTGAAGAAATCTCTCTGACTTCTGCTTCAGACCTCTCCCCTTTTCCAATTCCGAACAAATCCAGCTCGACTTGATTAGTCCAAGGGGGGAATTGCGGAATCCAAACAGCCAGAACATTAGTGAGACTTAAATTAAGTTCTTCTACAAGATTCCTCATTCTCCTACCATAGGATCGGCTATCCTCAAGGGGGTTGAAAACCAATCTGGATGTAGGAGATCCCAGAATCCTTTGTAGTCTCGTGTAGTAAATCAGGTTCATGTAGTCCCGGTGTAATGAAAGAGGTGGTTCTCCACTCTCAGCATACAGGGTCTCCACAGGTGAAAACCTGAAAGCCCCAGTACAGATTCTGAGAGTTTCATTATGAACCGAGTCCAACATCTGGAGAACAAGTGGGAGTTGCAGATGAATAAGCCTCACATCCATAATCAAGCTTACTACGAATAAGCACTCGGTAAAGCCGTAGAAGCGTTGTGCGGTTCAGCACCCCAAGATAAATGTGAAAGAACCTGCAAAATACTAAGTGCTTTTGTAGCCTTCACTTTTAACTGTTTGATGTGAGGCACCCATGTAAGTCTTGAGTCAAAAATTAGACCCAAGTACTTCACCTCTTGGACAAATTGCAGTGGGTTTGCTCCTAAATAGAGGGAAGGATGGAACTTTCCTCATTTGTGGAAATGTATAGCCATGATCTTGCTTGGAGAAAGTTTGAACCCATGATATGTTGCCCACTGTACAACCTGATTTATTGCAGTCTGCATGCGTCCTTGCTCATCCTGTAAGCTTTCTCCTGAGCAGTACAGTGTAAAGTCATCCACATACAGATTACATGAGACAGCACTTGGAACAACCTTTACGATGGCATTTATAGCAATGCAAACAGGGTCACACTTAAGACACTCCCTTGTGGGACCCCTTCCAGCTGATCTTCCAGGTTTTAGAAACTGTTTCCTACCTGAATTCTAAACTTCCTGTCAGCAAGGAAGCTTTGTATGAAGGTAGGTAATACTCCTCTTAAACCAATGTCATACAGCTTCATGAGTATGCCATGCTTCCAAGTAGTATCGTAAGCCTTTTCAAGGTCAAAGAAGACTGCTATCATGTGACGTCGCTGTGTGAAGGAATTCCGTATAGCAGTTTCCATCCTCACAAGTGCATCTGTGGTTGATCTTAATTTTCTAAAGCCATATTGATATGGGGTCAACACGTTTTCTTTTTCCAGCAGCCATGTCAACCTGAAGTTGATCATTTTCTCCATCAGCTTGCAGATGCAGCTGGTGAGGGAAATTGGTTTGCAATTTCCTGGTGCGGAAGCATCTTTGCCAGGTTTAGGAACAGGAATGATTATAGCTTCTCTCCATGTGGATGGCACTGTGCCCTCCCTATAGATCCTATTAAATAGGTCTAACAGAATGGTTCTGGGAGCTCTCTGGTAAGTGATATATCATTTGGTATGGAATACCGTCACTTCCTGGGCCAGTCTTACGGCAGAGCTGCAAAGCAGAGTCCATCTCCTTGCGCAAAAATGGCAAGTTGTACGGAAGTTCTGCTGCAGTCCTACTGAAGAACGACACTGGGTGTTGTTCCTGTTCCGCCCAAAAAGTGGAGAATCGAGCAGTGTAAGATGCTCCAGAGGAGATCTCTGCCATGGATTTAGCTAGCTCATTTGCAACATCTTTTTTATCTGTGATGCCATCTATCTTCAGAACAGGTTGTGACATGGATATGCTCTTTCCAGCGATCTTACGCACCTTGTCTCATACCCATGCTAAGGGAGTCCCAGAGACATACTGTCTCCACGACGTCCGTCTAGCCTCCTTTAGCACGCACCTGGCCTTGGCTCGGGTCTTCTTGTAATTGATTAAGGCTACAATGCTGGGGCGTCGTTTCAATTGCCTTAATGCAGCTTTTCTTGCTCTGACAGCTTGTTGGCATTCATCAGACTGGAGGTCGACGGTAATGGCCGCTACTTTTTGGAATGGATGCTTCTGCTGCAAGGTGAATTCGTGATGTGAGGTGATTAACAGCATCTTGAATACACTGGAAATCATTCACAGATCCTTGCAATACTGCAGTTGATCTAAAAAGATTCCAGTCCGCATGTTCAAGTCGCCATCTCTGCACTCCATTGGCTGGAATACCATTCACCTCCTTCAAAAGTATTGGAAAGTGGTCACTTCCATGCAAGTCTTCCACAACCTGCCAAGTGAAGTTCAACTGTGAATCAGGTGAGCCTATTGATAGGTCTATATTGGAGAATGTCCCATTTTGAATTTGGAAATGTGTGGGAGTGTCACTGTTCAGTAACACTGCATCTACTCTTAAGAACAAGGACTCCAAGGCCCTTCCTCGAGGGTTGCACAAAGTGTCTCCCGAGAGGTGATGCCGGCCATTGAAATCTCCCAAGAGTAGAAATGGATGTGGCAACTGCCCAAGTAGATCTTCCAAATCATTAATGTTCAGATTATGTGGAGGAAGGTAGGTGGATGCAACAGTGTAAGGTTGTGTCAAGCCTATTCTCACAGCCTTCATCTGCAGTGTTGTCTGACCAGATTATAACAGACAACACTGCAGATGAAGGCTGTGAGAATAGGCTTGACACAACCTTACACTGTTGCATCCACCTACCTTCCTCCACATAATCTGAACATTAATGATTTGGAAGATCTACTTGGGCAGTTGCCACATCCATTTCTACTCTTGGGAGATTTCAATGGCCGGCATCACCTCTCGGGAGACACTTTGTGCAACCCTCGAGGAAGGGCCTTGGAGTCCTTGTTCTTAAGAGTAGATGCAGTGTTACTGAACAGTGACACTCCCACACATTTCCAAATTCAAAATGGGACATTCTCCAATATAGACCTATCAATAGGCTCACCTGATTCACAGTTGAACTTCACTTGGCAGGTTGTGGAAGACTTGCATGGAAGTGACCACTTTCCAATACTTTTGAAGGAGGTGAATGGTATTCCAGCCAATGGAGTGCAGAGATGGCGACTTGAACATGCGGACTGGAATCTTTTTAGATCAACTGCAGTATTGCAAGGATCTGTGAATGATTTCCAGTGTATTCAAGATGCTGTTAATCACCTCACATCACGAATTCACCTTGCAGCAGAAGCATCCATTCCAAAAAGTAGCGGCCATTACCGTCGACCTCCAGTCTGATGAATGCCAACAAGCTGTCAGAGCAAGAAAAGCTGCATTAAGGCAATTGAAACGACGCCCCAGCATTGTAGCCTTAATCAATTACAAGAAGACCCGAGCCAAGGCCAGGTGCGTGCTAAAGGAGGCTAGACGGACGTCGTGGAGACAGTATGTCTCTGGGACTCCTTAGCATGGTATGAGACAAGGTGCGTAAGATCGCTGGAAAGAGCATATCCATGTCACAACCTGTTCTGAAGATAGATGGCATCACAGATAAAAAAGATGTTGCAAATGAGCTAGCTAAATCCATGGCAGAGATCTCCTCTGGAGCATCTTACACTGCTCGATTCTCCACTTTTTGGGCGGAACAGGAACAACACCCAGTGTCGTTCTTCAGTAGGACTGCAGCAGAACTTCCGTACAACTTGCCATTTTTGCGCAAGGAGATGGACTCTGCTTTGCAGCTCTGCCGTAAGACTGGCCCAGGAAGTGACGGTATTCCATACCAAATGATATATCACTTACCAGAGAGCTCCCAGAACCATTCTGTTAGACCTATTTAATAGGATCTATAGGGAGGGCACAGTGCCATCCACATGGAGAGAAGCTATAATCATTCCTGTTCCTAAACCTGGCAAAGATGCTTCCGCACCAGGAAATTGCAAACCAATTTCCCTCACCAGCTGCATCTGCAAGCTGATGGAGAAAATGATCAACTTCAGGTTGACATGGCTGCTGGAAAAAGAAAACGTGTTGACCCCATATCAATATGGCTTTAGAAAATTAAGATCAACCACAGATGCACTTGTGAGGATGGAAACTGCTATACGGAATTCCTTCACACAGCGACGTCACATGATAGCAGTCTTCTTTGACCTTGAAAAGGCTTACGATACTACTTGGAAGCATGGCATACTCATGAAGCTGTATGACATTGGTTTAAGAGGAGTATTACCTACCTTCATACAAAGCTTCCTTGCTGACAGGAAGTTTAGAATTCAGGTAGGAAACAGTTTCTAAAACCTGGAAGATCAGCTGGAAGGGGTCCCACAAGGGAGTGTCTTAAGTGTGACCCTGTTTGCATTGCTATAAATGCCATCGTAAAGGTTGTTCCAAGTGCTGTCTCATGTAATCTGTATGTGGATGACTTTACACTGTACTGCTCAGGAGAAAGCTTACAGGATGAGCAAGGACGCATGCAGACTGCAATAAATCAGGTTGTACAGTGGGCAACATATCATGGGTTCAAACTTTCTCCAAGCAAGATCATGGCTATACATTTCCACAAATGAGGAAAGTTCCATCCTTCCCTCTATTTAGGAGCAAACCCACTGCAATTTGTCCAAGAGGTGAAGTACTTGGGTCTAATTTTTGACTCAAGACTTACATGGGTGCCTCACATCAAACAGTTAAAAGTGAAGGCTACAAAAGCACTTAGTATTTTGCAGGTTCTTTCACATTTATCTTGGGGTGCTGAACCGCACAACGCTTCTACGGCTTTACCGAGTGCTTATTCGTAGTAAGCTTGATTATGGATGTGAGGCTTATTCATCTGCAACTCCCACTTGTTCTCCAGATGTTGGACTCGGTTCATAATGAAACTCTCAGAATCTGTACTGGGGCTTTCAGGTTTTCACCTGTGGAGACCCTGTATGCTGAGAGTGGAGAACCACCTCTTTCATTACACCGGGACTACATGAACCTGATTTACTACACGAGACTACAAAGGATTCTGGGATCTCCTACATCCAGATTGGTTTTCAACCCCCTTGAGGATAGCCGATCCTATGGTAGGAGAATGAGGAATCTTGTAGAAGAACTTAATTTAAGTCTCACTAATGTTCTGGCTGTTTGGATTCCGCAATTCCCCCCTTGGACTAATCAAGTCGAGAGTTGTTCGGAATTGGAAAAGGGGAGAGGTCTGAAGCAGAAGTCAGAGAGATTTCTTCAACACATTTCTAAGTACCAAGAATCAGATGCAATATATACATATGGTTCGAAATCTGAAAATGGTGTGGGCTTTGCAGCAGTGAGCAGAAGGAAGACTGGATTTGGCAGTCTTTCTCTAGCAACCTCAATCTTCACTGCAGAGTTACATGCCATCCTTGTAGCAGTTAAGATGACTAGAGATCTTATGAACCATTCTATTGTGATATATTGTGACTCTCGTAGTGCCTGCAAGCAATCAAGAGCTTAAACTCATCACATCCAATAGTGAGGGAGGTTCAAGATTGGCTTGCACTGATGTCAACACGTAAAAAGATAACTCTGTGTTGGGTGCCAGCACATGTTGATGTCAGTGGGAATGAGCGAGCTGATCAGAAGGCCAAGGCAGCTGCCGTTCAGCCTTGTGATGCTCGTTTTCCTCTCCCACACACCGACCTGAAACCCAGCATCAGGTGTTGTCTTCGTGATAAATGGAAGGAACAATGGAGGCATATCTCCAGAAATAAACTGCGAGAGATTAGAGATGACCTTGGCAGTTGGGTGACTAGCATCCATCCCAACCGAAAAGTAGAAGTTGCATTAACAAGACTAAGAATCGGGCACACAAGACTGACTCATGGGCCGATGATGGCTAAAAGTCAAGCACTTTGTGAGGGATGCCAAGAGCCCTAAACGATCGCACATGTAGTGGAAAGATGTGCAACATTCTCAGACCAAAGACGTATGTACTTGTCTCCCCTATATACACTGAAGAATGTATTGGAGGAGGATTGTGACATAGAGGGTCTTATTAGTTTCCTTAGGGAGACTAATATTTTTAATAAAATTTAATTATCCATAATGTTTATGCAATAATTTTATACACTTAGAGTATAATATTTATGCTTTGATTTTTAATTTGTTTATTGTTATTTATAAGATATCTATTGATAGATTTTTAAAGTTTTAAACATTTTAATATTTCTGTTTAACAAGGTATTCGCCGCTAATGACCTTAGCTGTTGATGCGGCAGACAATTTTAAATAATAATCAAACAATCAGGAAGTGACAATATTCCATACCAAATGATATCTCACTGGAGAGTTCCTAGAAGTTCCTATTGGACCTATTCAATTGGATCTGTAGGGAGGGCACAGTGCCATCCACATGGAAAGAGGCTATAATCTTTCCTGTTCCTAAACCTCGCAAGGATGCTTCCACACCAGGAAATTACAGAGAATTTCTCTCACCAGCTGCATGTGCAAGCTGATGGAGAAAATGGTAAACTTTAGGTTAACATGGCTGCTAGAAAAGGAAAACTAGCTGACCCCATATCAATGTGGGTTTAGAAAATTGAGATCAACCACAGATGCACTTGTGAGGAAACTGCTATACAGAATACCTTTGCACAGCGGCGTCACATGATAGCAGTCTTCTTTGACCTTGAAAAGGCTTACAATACTACTTGAAAGTATGGCATGCTCATGAAGCTGTATGACAATGGTTTAAGAGGAGCATTACCTACTTTCATACAAAGCTTCCTTACTTACAGGAAGTTTAGAGTTTGGGTGAGAAACAGTTTCTTTAACATGGAAGATCAGCTGGAAGGGGCCCACAAGGGAGTATCTTAAGTGTGACCCTGTTTGCCATTGCTATAAATGACATCGTAAAGGTTGTTCCAAGTGCTGTCTCATGTAATTTGTATATGGATGACTTTACACTGTACTGCTCAGGATGTGCAAGGACACATGCAGACTGCAATAAATCAGGTTGTACAGTGGGCAACATACCAGGGGTTCAAATTTTCTTCAAGCAAGACCATGGCTATACATTTCTACAAACAAGGAAAGTTTCATCTTTCCCTCTATTTAGGAGTAAACCCACTGCAATTTGTCCAAGAGGTGAAGTACTTGGGTCTAATTTTTGACTAAAGACTTACATGGGTGCCTCACATCAAACAGTTAAAAGTGGTGGTTACAAAAGCACCTAATATTTTGGGGGTTCTTTCACATCTCTCTTAGGGTGCAGACCACACAACGCTTACTGCTTTACTGAGCACTTAATCATAGTAAGCTTGACTATGGATGTGAGGTTTATTCACCTGCAACTCCCACTGTTCTCCAGATGTTGGACTCAGTTCATAATGAAGCTCTCAGAATCTCTACAGGGGCTTTCAGGTCTTCACCTGTGGAGTCCCTGTATGCTGAGAGTGGAGAACCACCTTCATTATACCAGGATTACAGAACCTGATTTACTACACGAGACTACAAAGGATTCTGAGATCTCCTACATCCAGATTGGTTTTCAACCCCCTTGAGGATAGCTGATCCTATTGTAGGAGAATAAGGAATCTTGTGGAAGAGCTTAATTTAAATCTCACTAAAGTTCTACCTGTTGGAATTCCCCAATTTCCCCCTTGGACTAATCAAGTCGAGCTGGATTTGTTCGGAATTGGAAAAAGGGAGAGGTCTGAAGCAGAAGTCAGAGAGATTTCTTCAACACATTTCTAAGTACCAAGAATCAGATGCAATATATACAGATGGTTCGAAATCTGAAAATGGTGTGGGCTTTGCAGCAGTGAGCAGAAGGAAGACTGGATTTGGCAGTCTTTCTCTAGCAACCTCAATCTTCACTGCAGAGTTACATGCCATCCTTACAGCAGGTAAGATGACTAGAGATCATATGAATCATTTGATTGTAATATATTGTGACTCTCGTAGTGCCGTGCAAGCAATCAAGAGCTTAAACTCATCACATCACATCATCATCATCACATTAGTGAGGGAGGTTCAAGATTGGCTTGCACTGATGTCAACACAAAAAAATATAACTCTTTGTTGGGTACCAGCGCATGTTGGTATCAGTGGGAATGAGCGAGCTGATCAGAAGGCCAAGGCAGCTGCCGCTTAGCCCAGTGATGCTCGTTTCCTCTCCCACACAACGACCTGAAACCCAGCATCAGGAGTTGTCCTTGCGATAAATGGAAGGAACAGTGGAGCCATAACTCTAGAAACAAAGTGCAAGAGATTAGAGATGACCTTGGCAGCTGAGTGACCAACATCCATCTCAACCGAAAAGTAGAAGTTGTATTAACGAGAAAAAGAATCGGTCACACAAGACTGACTCATGGACCGATGATGGCTAAAAGTGAAGCACTTTGTGATTGATTATTTCAAATTATCTACCGCGTCAACAGCTAAGGTCATTAGCAGCGAATACCTCTTTAGATAGAGGGATGCCAAGAGCCATTAACGGTCGAACATGTAGTGGAAAGATGTGCAACATTCTCAAACCAAAGACGTATATGTCTCCGCCATATACACTGAAAAATTTATTGGGGGAGGATTATGATTTAGAGGATCTTATTAGTTCCCTTAGGGAGACTAATATTTTCAATAAAATTTAATTATGCACAATGTTTATGTAATAATTTTATACACTTAAAGCATAATATTTATGCTTTGATTTTTAATATATTTATTGTTATTTGTAAGATATTTATCGATAGATTTTTAAAAGTTTTAAATATTTCAATATTTCTATCTACCGAGGTATTCGCCACTAATGACCTTTGATGCGGCAGGTAATTTGAAATAATCAGTCAGTCCAAGGCCCTTCCTCGAGGGTGTCTCACCAGAGGTCCTGTCGGCCATTGAAATCTCCCATGAGTAGAAGCGGGTGAGGCAACTGCCAAAGATCATCCAAACCATCTGTATTGAAATTAAGTGGAGGAAGGTAGATGTAACTAACAGTGTAAGGTTGTGTCAAGCCTATCCTCACAGCCATCACCGGCAGTGTCGCCTGACAGTAACTGATAATTATTTTCACTCTTTTAAATTGCATAGGTTGAAACAGAAATTGCCTCAAGCGTCTGAGAAAATTGTAATTCTATGCTGTCTGATGGGATTTATAATTTAAAAACAAAGAAATGGTGAACTTATGTGTCATTTATGTAATAAAGCCTAAGATCATTACTCCCAACAATCCAAAAGAAAATGGAGGTAGTAGAGCGAATCAACAGAACAATGAAGCAGGTGATGAGGGCTCTATGTGAAGGACAACCCCAAAGTTGGCCACTTTTACTCAGATGCACAGAAAAGTGTTTGAACAGAGACACACATGGAACCACAGGTGTAAGACCGTGGTGGGCAATGTTTGGGAGAGCACCACCCCACAAATTGAGCTAGAAAATGATGACGTGTCAGAGGAGAGAGAGAAAAAAAAAACAGAAGCTAGATTGAAAGACTAGGTTAGAAGAAACTGGGACATCACAGTGTAAAACTAAAGGTGAGTGCATTTGTGTTTGTGAAGAAAGAAATGTTTGAATGTGACATCAGTTGAAAATTGGAAACAAAATGGCGATGACCATTTGAAGTGGTAAAAATGTAAGAGATGGGGGTGCTTATAGACTCAAAGAGCAACTTAGCAGGAAAAATCATTAGTAGCCCTACAGACAAGGTCCTTTGTTAGCGACTGTATTGGCAGTGGTAATTTAAGTGATGATGACATGAACACAAGTTCAAGGTAGGGCTAACAGTAACAGTAGAATGGCACTGATTTAGAGGGGGGGGCTGAGCAGGGCGCGGAAATAGCTGAAGAAGGGCAAGAAACTGCTTAGATGACAAGGCTGAGAGTATCAAAGAAGCTTGGTCAACATGAATTGACCAAGACTGGGACAACATGCAGACTCCCCTTTGGGGAGGAATCAGCACAGGAAGTTGGAGGACAGATTCAACTAGTTGGACCAGCTGTCGCCCGAACCGGGGGTAACGAATTGGCCTACCAGAATATATACATATATATCCCTCTCTCTCTCTCTGTTTTTCACTAAATCTCTCTCTGTATCTTAACTATGCAGTATAATCTATGTAGTCATAGGCAGGTGAGACGGCTATTGAAATTACCTATCATTTTACATTTTTATACAATATTGTTATCCACTTTATTTTTACGATTTTGTCTTTTGTCCGTATGACTGTTATATTATTCAAATTATATGCATTTGATTGAGTATGCCAGTTCACTAATAATTTTTTATGCTCGAAATAAAATTAGGCCAGAAAAATTTAATTTGATGTTATGCATTGCATACATAGAACTGCATCTGTAAAGATTCACAGGGTTAGACCAGGATGTCAAACCTGGTACTAATATGCCAGATTTGGAGTTTTCGGGTTCGCACATAGCAATGAGATAATTTCCTAATACAAGGAATCATCGCTACAGACTCAAGTATGTTGTGTGTGTGTGTGTGTGTGTGTGTGTGTGTGTGTGTGTGTGTGTGTGTGTGTGTGTGTGTGTGTGTGTGCGCGTGTGTGTGTGTCGGCCGACAGCCTAGTGGGAGAGTAAGATAAAGAAAGAAAA
>NW_023661587.1:0-17337 GCF_015228065.2 Penaeus monodon
TATATATTATATATTTTTTATATATTTTTATATATATATATTTTTATATATATTTTTATATTTTATATATTTATTTTAAATATTTTTTTTTTTGCGGGTTTTTAAAATCCAAAAACTTTTTTTTGCTGATTTACCCATTCCCCAGAGTTCGGTCTATGTAGCCAAGTTTTCTTTTTGGGGAATGAATGAAGACATGAAGTACTTTTTTTTTTGCTATTTTATGTCTTTACGAACGAGTCATCTTTAAACCCCCTTAAAACCACTAAGCCAACAGCTACGGAAATTAATTGTCGGGGAATATGTTATAAAAGAAATTAATAATTTTATAAATTCTGTTGCCGAAAGAATGTTTTTTTTTAAAATTTTTTTTTCACCCCATCCTCTTTTATTTACTATGCCCGCGGGTTATAAAATAACGATAAAAAGGAAAAATTTCAAAAGCGAAATTGTTTGCAAAAAGGGCCCTTTCAAAATACATGACTATTTAAAACTTATTTCCCTTACCTTTTTGCAAGAGATTTTTAAATGTATTCATTATTAGTTCCGGGGAAAGCCTGACTTCACTAAAGGGTTTAATTACGACCAAAATATTAAGGAAAATATCCTGTTCTTGTCAACCATAATTCTCTACATGATGTGCATTTTTCTAAGACTTAATCTGCTGATTTCATCAAAAAAAATAAAATGTCAGGGGTCGGACCAAGGTCAGTATGCAAGTCCTTGCGTGTGTATTGTGTGACACACACACACACACACCACACCACAAACGTGTATGGGGTTTATACAGACACACACGTTTTCGTGTCTATATTTAATCCCCAAAAAGTTCCCCCTTTACAAACACTTGCAAAAAACGTGACACAAATCTAGCTCCAGCTGGGCACTCAAACTTAATATCCGAAACTCGAGTTTTACACTTACTAAAATGGGTTTCCTCAACTTGTGTTTTTTATTGGGATTTCGGTGAGTTTTGGGGGGTTTTGCTTTTTGGATTTATTAAATATTGCAAAAGGAAATGTGGGAAATATAATATATATCATATGCATATTAATAAATAAATATATATATATAAATATTTTAATATATATAAATATATTATATATTTTAATATTATATATATGTTGTGTGTGGTGTGTGTTGTTGTATGTTGTTGTAGGGATTATATGTATATTGTAGTACGTGTGTGTGTGTGTGTGGTGTACATAATAGTTTAAAAAAAATGAAAATTATCTTTTTTAAAATTTTATTATATTTTTATAATATTATGATTATTATTTTTATTTAAATTTTAATTTTAAAAGATGGCAAATACAATGCCGCTTGATAATTAAATGTAACAACCCTTTTGCCCAGCCTCGAACCTAGGTCACCGGTATGAATCAAGGCCCGTACAAAACCAACCATCCACACGCCCCCAAATTTACCTATTTATCTACATGGAAATGATAACGAATTTTTACACACCCCCCCGTGGGCACTGGGTGAAATTGATTTAGAAATTCGAAACCGGTTTTTCGAATTTTCTAAATCGATTGTGAAAAACCTCGCTATCATTTTCATATATGAGTAATACTAATGTCTATGGAGCAGTTAATCGTGTTGCATGCTTTTTTTAGTGGGTCGTGTGGCAGGTTTGGGTTTTAAACTGCCCTCTGATTTCATACCCGGATTTCCCCTAGATCGAGACCTGGTCAGGGGGATGTTACATATAGAATTATAACGAAAATTTCCCCGGAATCCTTTATTCCATTTTGCATATATTTTACACCTCGTAAAACTGACTTCTTTTTCAAATTTTCAAAATTTAAATTTCCAGTACTCAGGGGGAAATGGTGTAAAACCTCGCTATCATTACTCATGTGCGGGAGTAATAATGTCTAGAGCAGTTAAATTTTTATTTGCAACTCCTTATAGTGGGCGTGGGGCGGTGGTTTAGTACGGGCCCCTTGATTTCATCCCCGGGTGCCCCTAGGTTGGGGCTGGTCAAGGGTTTTTTTTATTATGTGTATAATACAATACATATAATGTGTGTGGCATACATAGGGGGTGTGTCCGTCTTTATATACTTAATTGTATATCTATATTATTATATACATATCCCATATATATGTTTTTATATAATGTATACTTATTTTGTAAAAATATTTTTATAGATGTATCATTATATACAAATATATATATTAAAATTATATTAATATATATATATATATATATATAAAATATATATACCATATTCATAAAAAAATAATAAACTAAGGGAAACTTACTACATAAACAATAAAAATTATATACAACGTATGTATAAACATATATGTACTTTTTTGTTTTAAAACATGCATAAAAGTATACCAGAACACACACACATAATTGTATACATATATGTGCATATATATTAATATATAATTATATTATACAAATTGTAAACACACTACCAAAACAAACAATATGTTACTAAATAAACATATTTTTATATAATAATATATAAATTTTAATAATAAATATATTTGATTTTACAATATTATTAATATTATAATATATAATAAAAAATTATATACAAAAATTTTTGTGGTTTGTGCGTGGGGGTTATGTTTATATTTAATATTTTAATTAATATATTTTGATATAGATGAAGATAGAAAATAATGATAGTTAGATATATATGATTTTTTTGCGGAATTTCACGACTCAGTTGCATATATTTCCTTATTTTTTTTTCGGAAAGGTAAATCGAAGTAGAAAGTATACACCAGTATATTTTTTACAGTGAAACTGACGTAAAATTTGGGGCGGGTTTGTGGTGGCTTTTCCTTGTTTTTGAGAGGAGATAGCGCTGTTATGAGGACGACCCTATTCAGCCAAAAAAAACCTCCAAAGCGGGGTTTGGGATGGACATTTTACCAAAGGGCTACGACTTTTTCGACAAAGGACGGCTCGGGCTGGGTCGATATTTGCGGGGGAGTTATGACAGTCAATAATAATACTTATGAATTCTGTTACCCAAAGAGGTTTTACCCTTTTCATGCCCCCCCTGATCTATTTATTTTGCCATGTTTTTTTCTGATCAGACCTACATTATGAAAGAAATATTACGAAAACCTAATTGTTTGCAACTATCGAGTAAAAATAGCCTCAGAAACGCTAAATCATTACTGTTATTATTTTTCCCTTACCATTTTGCGAGAGAGTATGTCGTAAATATTCCCGGGAGGAACAGACTCCACCTAAAGGGCAAAATTATGCCCAAAAATGTTAAGAAATATTTTTTTTATTTGTCAACCTTTTTCTCTAGATAATTTTAAGTCTTAAGGACTTGGCTAGACTTTTTGCTGTTTTCATCTTTTCAAGAAAAAATTTGAAATTTACGGAGGTAAAGACCATAAAAAACGTGCCCCAAAAAGTTCCCACAGTCGTCCTTGAATTATATATATCCGGGAAAGCTCGGGATTTACCTTATTAGAATATTTTCCCTCAGACTTGTGATTTTATTCTGCTCGGTGAGTGTTTAAAGGATTTGCTTTTGGATTTTACTTCGATATTGCTAAAAAAAATTGGGAAAAATATAACATCATATGCATATTTTATTTTATATATATAATATATATATATATAATTAAAATATATTAATATATATATATTTTATGCATGTTCATATATTAGTATGTTTAAATTTTAAAATGGGTATATATAAATGCATTGTATGTATTTTTTATTAAAATATATTATTAATATTATATAATATGTATATTTTATTATATTATATATATATTATATTAATATATTTTTATAATATATATTATATATATTATTTTATATATATATATATATTATAATAATTATTAATAATTATATATAATTATATTTTAAAAATTTAATTAAACATCAAACATTTTTAAAAAAAAAATTTTTTATTAAAATATACAACCAAAAATAATAATATATATATATATATATATATATATATATAATATATTTTTGTGTGGTGGTGTGTGGTGGTGTGTGTGTGTGTGTGTGTGTGGGGTGTTGGTGTTGTGTTTTAAATAATTTTGAAGAAAAATTATAAAAGAATAAAACTTTTATTTAAAAAATAATAAATATTTAAATATTATAATATATATATTTTATATATTATATTATATATATATATATGTTTTTTTATTATATATTTATAATTTTTATATTTATAATATTTATAATATATATAATTTTTAGAATATATATATAAAAACATTTATATTAAATATTTTTATTTTTTAAATATTAATTTTAAAATTTTATATATTATTATAAAATCGATTTTTATATAATATTTTATCATTTATTATAATATTTATATAAAATTTAAAAATAAAAAATTTTAATAAAAAATTTAAAACCCAAAACAAAAAACCCAAACCCCTATTAAAATTTTATATATATAAATATATATATAATTAAAACAAGCAAAAATTTGTAATTTTTAAAAAAAATTTCATTATTCACACACAAACAAATGGGAAAAAACCAAAGTACTTTTAAAACTTTTTTACATTATTATTTTAATTTAAAGCTATAAAAATTTTAAAAACCCCAGGGGAAAGGTTAAGCCAAACATTTTTTAAAAAGATTAATTTTTATTTTTTTAAAGGAACGCTAGGGGGTAAATTTACCCAAAAGGGAAATAAAACCCCAAACCATAAATTTTTAAAAAAGGGGAAACACTTTAAAAAAGCCCCTCTTTTGGGAAAAAAACCCTTTTCGGGGGGCCCTTTTAAAAAAAAAAAACCAACCCCAATTAAAAAAAATTAAAAAAAAACTTTTTGCCCCTTTCGTTTATACCCCTTTCCCCGGGGATTATATAAACAAAAAAACAAAAAACACCCTAATTATTATAATAATAATATTTAATATAAAATATATATATACTTTAAAAATATTATTTAATACACAAATTTATATATAAAATGTTTATTTTGGAAATTACCCAAAAATTCTCATATTAAAACAAATTTTTGTTTTATTTTAAAATTAAAAACAAAAATATTATTTAAAAAATTTATTAAATTTATTTTTGTTGAAAAAACTATTTCCCTTTTGGGAAAAAATTTCCCGACCCAAAATTATAAACCAATTTTTGGTTCCAAAGAACCTGTGGGCTTAAATTGGGGACCCAGGCCAATTTATAGTTTTTTAATATTTTTGAAAAAATTTTTACCACCGTCTTTTGCTTTTCCTAATAGTCCCTTTAAAATTTTTTTTTTGAAACCCCCGGTATTTTAAGGGGTTTTAAATCCAGAAGGGATTTTAAAATTCCAATGGTCGAAGTTTTGATTATCTTTTGTAAAAAGTTAAATTTTGTTTTTTTCCTTTTAGCAAATCGAAAAATTACTTATTGGGGGGATTTTAAAACAAATGGGCGGTCTATTGAATTTCCCATTGTCGGATTGATGTCGCTTGGGGGAGTTTTAAAAAAATTTTGATTCTTAATTCCCCCAAAAAAATTTTAAAAAAGCTTGAATTTATTTTTTGGGGTACTTTTTCATAAAAGTATGTGTATTTGGAATTTTCCCCATTTTTCTTTTAATGTATCTGCTTTTATAATAAAAAAAAAAATTTTTGACCCCGTGAAAATTTTTTTAAACTTTTTCACTTTTACTGACAGGGGAGGGTTTTTTATTCAAATTTAATGATTTTGGGAAAAAAGGTTTAACCCAAAATTTCCTTAATTTTTCTATTGCTTTTTCATGTGAAAAAAACAAAAAATAATTTGTTATCAGAAAAAAACTTCGGGATATCGTTTTTATAGCGACCGTGTACAATTTGTAACAATGTACAGTGTTGGGGGTTTGGGGATGCTACAAAAGGCCCTTTAACTTGATCTTTTGGGTTCATTTCGGCCACCGTAACGGGGGATTTTTTCCCAAATTTTCACGTATCTGAGACGGGGTTATATTGTCATTAATTACGAATCGCACCGTAATTTCTTGATATAACTTTTTTTTCAAAAGACATAAATTTTTTCTGTGCTTTTTAGCAGTACATCAAATGCACCTTCATCTGGGTAGATTTTTAATCGTCATAAACGTTTTGGGCAGAATTTCCAACATGTCCGAGTCATTACGGGGAAAACTAGTCTAATAAAACTTTACCCTGTTTGTTATATACCCCAATCAGAAATTCAACTAAATTCCGATCATTGCAATTATAATTGTGTGATTTGGACAGGAAAACTCACTCGCGTGGATACGATGTGTCCAAAAGTCTCTGCAATTTCCATTTTCAATGAAAATGTTGTAATATTTTAATAATAATGATAATAATAATAAAAAAAAATTAAAAATAACAATAAATAATAATAATAATAAAAATAATAAAATGATAATGATAGTATTGATAATGATAATGATAATGATAAGATAATGTAAGAAAATAAAAAATAATAAAAAGAAATAAAAATAATAAAAATAACAACAATAATAAAAATAATAATAATTTTTGGAAAATCTGAGAAAGACATTTACAGCGCCCAAAATTTTTTCTGTTTGAAAATGAAAAATCATACCCAGATTTTAAAATACTTTAATGGTTTTCTATGACTTTTCATGAAAATAGAACTTCTCTTCTCAAAATTTTGCATGTCAGTAAAAACTTCGGTGTATCGGTTTTTAGCGACCGTGTACAACTTGAAAAAAATGTTCAAGGTTTGGGGGTTTCGGATGCTACAAAAAAGGGCCCTTATGCATGCTGTTGGCCGACCATGGGGCCCGCCCATGCTTTTTTTTTCGTTTTTTTTTGCCTTCTTTTTTGTCTGCATTCCAGACTACATTTTGAGATCATTCCACAAATGCCCCGATGGGGAAAAACCCCGTTTTCTCGACTGACGAAGAGAAATAATAAGGAAGATAGGGAGAGGAAGTCCAGGCTTGCACACTTAGCCCCCCAAGTCACTTTTTTTGTGATTTTGGGATTGTTTTCAGGGCCTTGTACAGCATCCACAACGGATCACACTGTGCTAAAGCCCAAAGGGAATAAGGGGGGTTTTTAGGGGAATGTTTTTAAATTTAAAAACTTTTTTTTTCTTTTCTTTTTCTTCCCATTCATTTCATGGGCTTTTTGTGTTGTTGTTGTTTTTTCACAATTTTCGACCCCCACTGTATATACACACAACACCAACACACATATTTTTGTGGTGTGAGTGTGGGGAAATTTATTCTGGGGTCGAATCGATAATACATTTTCATATAATGACAAAAAGTCGTAGAATAAAAAAAGGTATAAATAAACAAATAGTATTGACAGAGATATATTGAATAGATTATTTAGATATATAGATTGGTAGTATACATTTACATATGTATATATAATCTATATCAAATAGTAAATATATAAATATGTATTTATTATTATACATTTTATATATATTCATATCAAATTATTAATATGTATATTTAAATATATTTTAATATATTCTATAATCATTAAATAATTTGTATTAAATATTTTAAAAAATATTATATATAAAATTATATAAATATGAATATTATACATTATATGTATTAGTATTTATATTACATTTTAAAATGTATCATACACATATCTATATTCAACTATATCTATTCATATATTCTCTGTCAATATTATTGTTTATTTATACCCTTTTTAAATTCTACACTTTAGATCATAGTATATGAAATACTGTATTTCGATTTCGCCCGGAAAAATTTCCTCACACTCACACACACAACACACACAAAACACACATACACACACACACAAAAACACCAACCCACACACACACACACACACACCCACACACACCCACACATATATATATATTATTTGGGTGTGTGTGGAGTGGTGTGTGTTTTGTGTGTATGGTGTGATGTAGGAATTATCCTCGGTCAAATCGTAATGCTTTTTTTCTATCCATACATAAAGTCGTAGAATTAAATAAATATATAAAAAAACAAAGTAATTTGCGTGTACGTTCACTCAGCGAGAATTCCTGAGTTGCCAGGGGGCCCCTAAAGAAGCCATTTGGCTTCTATGATTTGGCCCAAAAAACTGAACGTATATTTGCCTCCAATAATGAGGATAGATCCCAGTATTTTTCACAAATATATATATATATATATATATTTATAATTTTTAAAATTTAGATAGATGATAATAGATAGATAATAGAAGTAGAAGATAGTATAGATATATAGAATACACACATATTATACACAATACAAAACACACACACACACACCGCGCGCGCGCAATATTATATATAATATAATATATTATATATATATATAATATATAATAATTGTGTGTGTGTGTGTGTGGTTTTTTGTGTGTGTTTGTTTTGGTGTGTGTGGGTTTTTTGTGTAAATACAGTATATATATATATATTATATATAATATATATATATTAATTATATATATACAATTCATATATGTTATGTATTGTTACATCAATATATGTTGTTTAGTAATTATATATGTATTATATGTTTAAATGGTATTTTGAGTATGGGAATATAAATTTATATTTATAATAATTTTATATATATATATAATATATATAATATATATATATTAATTGTATGTAGTATATCATATATTATTATTGTACATATTTTTTATATGTATATATAATTTTAAAAATGTGTGTAATATATTAATTATATCATAATAATATAAAAATATTATATATATTTATTATAATATAATAACATACGAGATATATATGAATAGATTAAAGTATAATATATAGATATGTATGTTAAAATTTTTATATTAATTAAACACTATATACATATATGTAACAATATCAATATCATAAAACAAAATGTATATATATTTATATACATTTTTATATATATTTTATAAAATTATATATATGTTATTATGAATATATATATATTATTATATATATATAATATATTATATATATATATATATTATTTGTGTGTGTGTTGGTGTGTGTTGTGTTGTTATATACAGTGGGCGTCGAAAATATCGTGAGAAAAAACAACAAAAAAAACAACAGCCGACAGAAATGAATAGGGTAAAAAAAGAAGAAAAAAAAAAAATTTAATTTTTAAGTAACATTCCCCCAAACCCCCTTTCCCCTTTGGGTCTTCAGCCAGTGTGGTCCGTTGGGGCATGCTGTCCACGGCTCCTGAGCAACCCCCAAAGTAAAAAAGAATGTGACGTGCGGCATCAAGTGTGCACAGCAATCCCCTTCCCTCTCCCTATCTTCCTTATTATTTCTCCCTCCCATCGAGAATACGGTTTTTTCCCCACTCGGTCATTTTCGGGGAAATTATCTCCCCTGTAGTCTGGAATGCAGACAAAGAAGAAGGAAAAAAAGGACGAAAAAAAAAGCTGGGCGGCCGCATGGCCCGGCCAACAGCAGCAAAGGGCCTTTTTTGTAGCACCCGAACCCCTAACCCCTTGATACATTGTTTCAATTGTTCACGGTCGCAAAACACGATTCACCAAAGTTTGTACTGACCAAAATTTTGAAAAGGAAGTTCTATTTTACATGAAAAGTCAATAAAAAACTTTAAATTTGATAGCTGGTATGATTTTTCATTTTCGCAAAACATTGGGCGCTGAAAATGTCTTTCTAAATTTCCCAGTCCAAATAGTTTATTATTATTATTATTGTTGTTATTATTATTATTTTTATTAATTTTTTATTATCATTATCATTATCATTCATTATCATTATCATTATTTATCATTATATTATCTTTATTTTTTTTATTATTTTTATTATTATTAATTATTATTATTGATTATTTTGTTTTTATTATTATCAATTTTAATATTATTACTCATTGCAATAAAAATGGAATTGCATGAGACTTTGGATCACATCGTACCCCCGTGATTTTCCGTGTCCAAATCACACAATTAGAAATTTGCAATTTTACGGACATTTTAGTTGAAAATTTTGATTGGAGATATTAACAAAAAAGGATAAAGTTTCATCAAACGTATGATAACCACGTCATTGACTCGGCATGTTTTGGGAAAATTCCTTGCCAAGACGTTTATGGATTCGATCTTTCCCAGATGAAGGTGCATTTTATGTCTGCTAAAAAGGCACAGAACATTTTATGATCTTTCAAAAAGTTATATCAAAAACTTACGGTGCGATTGTAATTAATGACAATTATTCCCTTCTCAGATATTTTAAAATATTGGAAAATATCGCGCTGTGACTGGCTGGCCGAAGTGAACCAAACCGTATCAAGTTGAAGGCCTTTTTGTAGCATCCCGAAACCCCTAACACTGATACATTGTTACAAGTTGTATCACGGTCGCTATAAAACACGATATCACCGAAGTTTTTACTGATATACGAAGTTATTTTTGTTTTATTTCACATAAAAAATCAAAAAAAAAACATTAAAGGACTTAATTTGTTGGTAAACTTTAATTACAAGAAATCCTGTAATGAAAGGAAAAAGTCCCTGCCCACGGGAAAACTGTGCAAAGCTGTGAAAAGTTTAAATAAATTTCCAGCCATCAAAATTTTTTTCCCTTATCTTATCGTATCCACAGCGAGGGATAGATGCCCAAAACAACAACTAGGAAATTTCCCAATGTCACGGACACGTATTCATTTTTTAAATGAAGTACATCAACAAAGAAGATACACAGCATTTTCTTTGATTTTTTTTTGCGTTTGAAAGGTTATGATATAAAAAATGATTTGAAAAACATCCACCGAAGTCAGTACCCCGTATATAAATCGCCATGGAAATTTTTCCAATTTGACCCTCATGGTTGACTTCAAATCGTCCCATATAGAGTGAACAGTATGATATACGCCAAAGAGAAAAAAAAAAAATTTTAAGCACTTTTACTATAAAAAATATATCAAGAACTTACGACGCGATATGAAGTAATGTAAATATAATCCCTATCTGAGACTAAGTGATAATTTAAAATATCACGCCTTGGGGTTTAAAAAATTCAAATTTTTTTCCCGGGTTCAATAATGTATGCGAAAAGGAAAAACTGTATCGGTGAGTATCAAAGGTTGGGGGTTTGGGAAAATGTTAAAAAAAGGGGCCCATATAGATTGGCACTGCGGGATACCCGGGTCCTCAAGCACTCAGCGGGGTTCCCTGGGTTCCCAGGAGCCATCAAAGATGCCATTTTGGCTTCTATGTTTTGGGGCCAATAAAACAGTGAACGTATATTTTTCTCCAATAATGAGGATAGACCCCTTTTTTTCACACACACAAAAAAAAAAAAAAAATTTATATAACAATTACACAATTTTATGTAATATTGTATAAATCTAGTTTTATATATATGCTATATATACTCAATATGATATGTAAAAAATCTTTGTGTATTAGTATACAATTTTAAAGTAAAAAAAGTTTATTATATATATATTTTAATATATTATATTATAATATTATATATATATATTAAATATATATTGTGTTGTGTGTGTGTTGTGTGTGTGGTGTGTGTGTTGTTTATTACTAGGCCCCCCGGGGCAAAGGGTACAAACCCCAAACAAAGGAAAAAGGACTTTTTTTTTTTCCCACGCTCTTTGGTCCGCTTAATTATTTTTGGCATATTACCCTTTTTCCCAACATCCTATACGGCCCAAAACTGTTTACAAGGTTTTTTCCTTGTGACTCGGGGGGTCTTATGAAAAGAAATGGATTTCCTCGCTTTAATACATGCTTGGGGTGCTTCAGGGCTTTCATTTTGTATATTATACTTTTTTCTCTACTGTTCACTAAAAAAAAACCAAAAATTTAACCTCGTTTTTCCCCACAAATAAAGATTTTGGCGCTTAGTACCTTTTCCCCTGCGGGGCCCCATTACGATATTTAGTATGCATATATAGATGATGATAGTAATAAATAAAAGATAGAGAGATGTACATAAAAATTTTGTGTCATGTGTGTGTGTGTGTTGTACTATATGTATATATATTTTTTTAAAATATACAGTATATAATAGCATATTATAATATGTAAAATATTATATATAAAATATATATAAAATTTTAATATAATTTTATATATTATGTTGGGTGTGTTTTTGGGGTTTTGTATCCAATTTTACTTCATATATATATAATTTTATTTATTAAAAATAATATATATTATATACATATAATTGTATATAAAATACATATATTAAAATAAAAATATAAATTTCATATATATATATACATATATTATTTAATATATTTTTAATATAAAATATATATATATTATTTTATATGATATCTATATCGTTTATTTTGTTTGATTAGTTCATTTATTTTTCTTAAAATATATTTTCACACCACACACACACACACACACACACACACCCACCACACACCCCCCTTTTATTATATATATAATATATATATAAAATAATATGTTTTATATGTGGGGTTATACCTAATATATGATATAAATGGTGTGTAATGTGTGCTTTTGGGTATATTTTAAAATTTATAAAAATATATATATATTTAAAATTTATATATATATTTTAAATTATATTATATATTATATCTATTTTTAATACAATACATATATAATATCAATATAATAATATATATATATATATTATATATATATATATATAAAATATAAACATACAACACATCATATTAACACACTATATATGTCTATATAGTATGTGGTAGTAATTAACATATATATAATAGTATTTTATTCATATATAATCTTATAATATATGGATATAATAAAATATATAATTTTTTATATTAATAATTATATATATTATAATATATATATATAATTGTACAAATGTAATTATTTTATTTCACAATACTTATATTTTTATCTAATATTACAAATAACCCCTATATATAATTATCTACATATATATATGAACTCAATATATATATATATTTAATATATATTAATTAAAAATTTATATATATATATTATTAAATATATTATTTTTAAATATAAATTATATATATATAAATATATAATGCATATGATGTTTAAAATTTTCCCACATTCTTTTGCAATATCGAAAAAAAACCCCAAACGCAAATGCCTTGAACACTCACCGAGCAAGTAAAAAACACAAATCTGAGGAAACTCTTTAATAAGTGAAAAAAAATTTCCCCAGCTTTGGTATTAATTTAATTTAAGGGGAGCTGGAGCTCATTTGGGGCACGTTTTTATGTGTCTTTACCCCCTTAAATTTTAATTTTTTCTTAAAAGAGAAGTCGCAAAATTTCTAACGCCAAGTCTTAAAACATTAAAATTATCATAAGAATAAATTGGTTGACAAGATAAAAAAATTTTCCTTAACATTTTTTGGGCATATTAAGCCTTCAGTGTGGTGTCAGTGTTCCTCCCGGGAAATAAAATTTGCGACATAATCTCTCGCAAAATGGGGAAGGGGAAATTAAAAATACAGTAATGATACGCTTTTGACGGCATTTCTTTTCATTTTGCAAACAAATTTGTGTTATCTAATATTTTTTTCAAATGGTAGGGATGATAAGAAACAAACATGGCAAAAGTAAATAGTTCAGGGCGGGATGAAAAAGGGTAAAAAACCTTTTGGGGGAAAGAATTCATAATGTTTTTATTGACTGTCAACAATCCCTCACGAATATGCCCCGCAAAAGCATTCCCTTTTCCCCAAAAATCATTGGCCTTGGATAAAAGTGTCCTCCTCGCGCTCTTGGGGTTTTTCGGCGCGTGGGTCGCCTCATAATCACTGCTACTCCCCCTCAAAAACCAGGAAAAAGCCACCACCACACCCGCCCCAAATTTTACGTCATGTTAGTCCTGAAAAAAAATACTGGGGGTTTTAACTTTCTACTTCGATTTTCCTTTCCCAAAAAAAATCCCAAATCCAAAATACAATTAAAAATTACTTGAAACCGAAAATCAATGAAAAAGAAAATGTTTTGGCCACTTGACGACGTAAAAAGGAAATATATGCAACTGAGTCGTGAAATTGCGCAAAAAGTCTATATCTATCTATCTATCTATCTATCTATCTATATATAATATAATATAATAATATATAAAATTAAAATTATATTTATACAAAACCACACCAACGCACACAACACAAATTGTATATATATATTAATATATATATATAAAATATATATAATTAAAATATAAAATTTAAATATATGAAAAATCAAATATTTTTTTTTAATATCATAAATATATATATATATATATAATATATAAAATCTGTTTGTGTGGTGTGTGTTTTACATATATGTATTTTAAAAAAATTAATAATTTATTAATATATATAAATTATATATAATATATGCACACATATATGTATACATAATATTTTGTGTTTTTCTGTGAAAACTTATATGCTTTATATATAAAATGTACAAAATTTTTTATACAATTACGGGGATAATATTTTTCATATGTTTTGTACGAGTGTGTACTTACGTTTTTTTTTTTTTCAGAAATATATTTTAATAATATTATATATATATAAAATTTTAAAATTATAATTATTATATATATTATTATATATATAATTTGAATATATAGAAACATCTAAAAAAATTATATACATATTAAAAGATAATTATAAAATACATATATATATGTTAATATGTATATATATAAATGATATACATTTTATGTATAAAAAGACAGACACACATATTGCACACACTATAATAGTATGTGTATATATACACATATAAACCCAATCCTCCTGCCATGCCTCGAACCTAGGTCACCCCCGAAATCAGAGGGCCATACAAAACCACCAGCCAACGACCCACTATAAGGAGGGAAACAAAATTTTAAACAGTCCATAACATTTCTATCCTCGCAATAGTAATGATAGCGGGTTTTTACCACATTCCCCGTGGTACGGGAAAATTTAATTTTAAAAATTCAAAACCGAAGTCGTTTACTGAGGTGAAATATATAAAGATGAAAAATGCTTTCCGAATATCGTTATATATCATTTAACGATCCTCCTACCAGTCCGATCCTGGGACACCCCGGGGTTTAAAATCAGAGGGCGTTTCTAAACCAACCATGCCACCCCCCTTTAAAAAGAGCATGCAACTACATCTAACTACTCCATGACATTAGCTATTACTCAAAATGAGCAATGATAGGGGGTTTTACAAAAATCGATTTAAAATTCGAAACCGGTTTTCGATTTCTAAATCATTTCCCCCGGGTCCCAGGGGGGAGTTGTGAAAATTTCGTTATCATTACTCTGTATGAAAAAATGGGTAATGTGGGTCGTGTGGCAGGGTTTTTGGTTTGTACGCCCTCTGATTTCATACCCAGAGTACCAGGTTCGAGGCCTGGGGCAAAAGGGTTGTTACATATACTTATCAATGCGGCATTGTATTATGCCTTTAATTATGCCAATTTTTTAAAAAATATAATATATCATAATTTATATAATATATATATATATTATATATATATAAACCGTAAAAAATCTCTATTTTTTATATCTATATTGTAAACACACACACACACACAACACCACACACACACATACAAAATAATACTACTACATACATACT
The DNA here is from genome assembly GCF_015228065.2 of Penaeus monodon. Taxonomy (NCBI): domain Eukaryota; kingdom Metazoa; phylum Arthropoda; class Malacostraca; order Decapoda; family Penaeidae; genus Penaeus; species Penaeus monodon. The sequence goes on from NW_023661587.1 coordinate 15,533, forward strand.
TTCATACACACACACACACACACACACACAAACACAACACAATAATATATTATATATATATTATATATATATATTTTTTTTTTTATTTTTTTTTTTATTTTTTTAATATGCATATGATATATTTTATTTCCCCTTTTCCTTTTTCAATATTTAAATAAAAAACCAAAAAGCAAAAAGCCCTAAAAAACCCCCGAAAATGCCAAATAAATCACAATCTAGGAAACCCATTTATAAGGTAAATTCTCGAGGTTTCGGATATTATAGTTGACGTGCGAGCTGTGGTAGATTTGTGTCACGTTTTAGCTAGGTTTTTAAAAAAAGGGGTATCTAAATATAGACACGAAAAGTGTGTGTCTGTATACCAATAACTATATTGTGTGTGGTGTGTGTGGTGTGTTTTTGTGTGTGTGTGTGTGTGGTGTCTACCACATACCACGCATAGGACTTGCATAATGCCTTTTTGGTCCTGCACCTCCGACATTTTATTTTCTTCTTGAAAAATCAGCAGAGTTGTCCTAGAAAAATGCCACTCATCGTAGAAAATAATGGTTGCAAGATCACGGGATTTTTGCCTTAATTTTTGGGTCGAAATTAAAACCTTCAGTGAAGATCAGTGCTTCCCCCAGGAACTAAAAATGAATACATTAAACTACTCTTGCAAAAAGGAAAGGGGAAATAAGTAAAGGAATTATGTATTTCTGAAGGCCATTTCTTGCAAACAATTACGCTTAGTAATTTTTCCCTTTATATTCTTATGTTTTGATCCCAGGGGACATATGTAAAAAATACAGGTTTGGGGATAAAAAAGTTTTAAAAAAAAAAAATTTTCGGTAACAAATTCAAAAACATTATTAATTGGCTTCAAAATATATTCAGACAATTAAATTTCCGTAGCTTTGGCATTAGTGGTTTTTAATGGTTTCTAAAACTCTGTTTGTAAAGAAAATAGCAAAAAAAAATTCTTCATGTACTTTATTTTATTTCCCCAAAAAAAAATCTTGGGTAATAACCCAACTCTTGGGGATGGTTAAATCAGCAAAAAAAAAAATATGCAGTAAAACCCCAAACAAAGTATTATAATATATATAAAATATATAATATATATTATATATATTATATTTTTAAAAATATATATAACAATATATTATTATATATGTATTTATATAGATTATATGTATTATATGTATAAAATTATATTTTGTAATTATGTATGTATATAAATATAATATATTATATAATGTATATATATATATATATATATATATAAAAATGTGTATAATAAAATTTTTATATACATATATTTATTTATATATATCTTAATGTATATTTTATATTTAATGTATTAGTTATATTTTTATATATATGTACATTGTATTAAAAATATATTTATATTATTATATATTATTATTATATGTTAATATATCAAAGAAAAACCAAAAACGGCTGAGAAGAACTTTATTTTCAATTGCAAACGTTTCGGAGAAAGCAATCCCCATCATCAGTGCTATAAAAAGGAAAAATTTTAAAATTTTAAAACAAAATAATAATAACACAAAAGTAAAAACCACGATAAATCATTAACTGGGCCCCGACAAAAAAAGGGCAGTGTAGCAAATGCCCTTTCTAACCAAAAAAGGGGGGGTTTGGGAGTTTACATGGTAAAGGGGGGTTGAGGGGAAATTATTGTTCAGTTGGGCTTCATGTTTGGGTGTGGAGTGATTTGCTATGATCAGGGGCAAAAGTTAAGGTGGGAGGTCAAGATTTTGAAAACAGTTTTCTAAAAAGGGTTGGGTAAATTTTTTTGC
>NW_023661588.1:0-7500 GCF_015228065.2 Penaeus monodon
AAAGGGGATCATTTTATTGGCAAGTATGGGAAGTGACGTGAGAGATTTTTGCCAATCTTGTGATAAATCCCAAACGAATGTCACACAAAGGGTGAGTGAAACCCGTCCCTATTAACCCATGCCGATTATTACGGAGCCCTTTTTGCGTGTTGCAATAGACATAGTAGGCCCCCTGAATCCTCCCTCTGATGATGGACACAAGTATATTTTAACACTTATAGACTACGCGACGGGCTTCCCTGAAGCAATTCCGCTCAGAGAAATAGACTCCGTGTCTGTGCGGAAGCTTTGCTCGTTATATTTTCCAGAGTAGGAATTCCCAGGGAAATTCTTTCCGACAGAGGCACACAGTTCACTTCACAACTGATGGGTGAACTTCATAAATTGTTGGGTATTAAGCCTCTCTTCACCCACTCCATATCATCCTAGTGGAAATGGAAGGGTTGAAAGATTTCATAGTACTCTGAAAGCATCCTTAAGAAGCTGTGTGGGGGACAAGCCCAAAGATTGGCACCGCTATCTTATTCCTACTTTATTTGCCCTCAGAGAAATTCCGAGTGACGGACTGGTTTTCTGCCTTCGAACTCCTGTATGGTCGTGCTGTGCGAGGTCCTCTGACAGTGCTAAGAGATCTATGGGAGGATAGGAGTATCAAGGATGACGAGCGAACTACTTTTCAGTATGTCATAGAGCTCAGGGATAAACTAGAGGAATGTGCTAAGATAGCTGTTCATAATGCTGACATCAGCTCAACCAGGTATCGATCTTATTTTGACGTTAAATCTCAAGATCGTTCTTTCAGTCCAGGTGACGAAGTTTTAGTATTATTGCCAGATACTGCTAATAAACTTCTAATGACTTGGAGTGGTCCCCATACGGTGATGGAGAGAAGAAATAAGGTAAACTATTTGATTATGGAAAGAGGTCAGCCCAAGCTTTATCATGCAATCTTCTAAAAAGGTATCATCGACGAGCGAGTGTATCACAAGCCCAGGTAATGGATGAAGTTCAGGTTCTAGAAAGTATTCCAGGTAACAGTGATGTTGCTCAGTCATGTGTAGATGTAGAAAATGACATGTATCCCATTACACCAGATGGTAGAGTCGATTCTTTACTGTCTATTGACACTTCAGGTGCTGAAATTAACTCAGAACTAACACATGATCAGCAGAATGATATCCATAAACTTGTATCAGAATTTTCAGATGTTGTTTTCAGAAACTCCAGGTTGTACTTCTCTTGTTGAGCATGACATCTCCCTCAGTACTACCGAGCGTTTGAAGCCTAAGATATATCCCATACCTCTCCACCTGCAATCACACTTTGAAGAGGAAGTAGAACAACTACATAAGCAAGGAATCATTAGATTATCGTCTTCTCCTCACTGTTCACCCGTGGTAATGGTACGAAAATCTGATGGTACGTATCGAATGGCTATAGACTACAGAGCCCTTAACTCTGCCACACTTTTTCATGCTGAACCAGCCTGTAAGATAGAAGATGATCTACATAAACTAATGGTTCTGTTTATTTTCTGAACTAGATTTAACAAAGGCTTACTATCAGATCCCACTCTCTGAAAGATCTAAACCTCTGACAGCATTTCCAACACACAAAGGTTTAATGGAATTTTGTAGATTACCATTTGGATTAGTAACGCTTGTGCAACTTATGTTAGACTCATGAGGCTCATTCTAGTTGGATTACCTAACGTAACCTTTTACTTTGACAATATATTCATATATGCTAAAGATTGGAAACCTCATCTAGAAGCAATCATCTCAGTTCTGGAGCGTCTGCGAACCACAACTTGACAGTTCGTCCTCCAAGTGTAGATTTGGGTTTAATGAGATTAAATATTTAGGTTTTGTGATTGACGGGAAGTATCTGAAACCTCAGTATAATAAGATAGATGCTCTGATGCAGATTCCAACACCAACTACAAAGAAGACACTTCGATCTTTCTTGGTATGATTTCTTTTTATCGCATGTTTATTCCTCAGGCCTCTGAACTCTCGGCTCCGCTCTCGGACCAGTTACGAAAAATGTGCGGGAACCTTTAATGTGGACGAAAGAAATGTTGAAAGGTTTGAGAAGCTAAAATCTACCTTGTGTCAATATCCTGTTCTCAAATTACCTGTTCTAACATCCCATTCATTCTTCGAACAGACGCTTTTGACTGTGGACTTGGTGCTGTACTACTACAGTACTTGGATGATTCTCCCTTTCCTGTGGCAACCAAAGGTAAAAAAATTTTTAGACGTTTGAGGACTAAATAAATTAGGGGCGGGCCCCCTTAGGGGGGTTTTAAAATTTTAAATTTTCCCTTTGATTTTTTAAATGGAAAAAATTAAAAGCCAGCAAATTCCTTGTTTGGTGGGCTTTTTTTGCAATTTTAAAAATTCAAAAATGTTTTTTTAATTAAAAATTTTTTTCCTCCAGTACGGGTAAAAAATTTTTGTAAAGGAATAAATTTATAAGGGGGGTTTGGGGGACTTGTAAAACCCTCTCAGTTTTTTTTTTCCTCGATTTTTCCGATAATTCCGAAAATAAAAAGGGGGCGGGGGGCGGAGAGCTGAGGAACCCCCCCTACTCCTGACCCTTGGGGGCCGGGGGGCGCCTTTAAGGGTTAAAAAAAGGGGTTGGGGGAACCCGCTAGGAAAACCAAAAAACCCTTTTTTGGGGGGAAACCAATTTTGAGGGGTTTGGGGCGTTTTTAAGTTTCAGGTTGGGTTTTCCACGTTGTTAAAAACCTTAAACGTTTTAAAAAGGGGGGGGGGGTTTTTTGGGGGGTTTTTTTTTTTTTTGTTTTTTGTAAAAATTTCCCGGCTTTTTTTTGGGGCAGCGGTTGGTTTGGGGGTTTTTTTCCCGGCGTTGTTAGAAAAAAATTTTTTTTTTTATAATTTATTTTTTCCTTTTGTTTTTTAAGAATTTTGGCTTTTTTTAAAAAAGGTTTGGTTTTTCCGGCTTGGATATTTTTAATTTTTTTTTTTAAAATTTTTTGTCAATTATTTTATTGAAATTTTAAATAAAGGTTTTTTGTTTCTCCCTGGCCGAAACATTTTTTTTAAAAGTTTTTTAAAATTATACATATTTAAAATAAAAATCAAAAAAACACAAACCAAAACCCCCCCCTAAAACACCCAACCAAAAAATAATTATTTAAAATAAAATAATATTAAATAATTAAATAAAAAAAAATACAAACAAAAAAAAACCCCAAAAATATATTTTATATACTATATATATATAATATATAATTATATATTTTATAATATAATATATTATATAAATTTTATATACTATAAAATTATATAAATACTATATATAAATATATAATATTTTAATAAATTATAAAATAAAGCCCCCAAAAAAAAAAAAAAAAAACCCCCCCTATATATATAATATATATATTATATATATCTATATAAATTATTTTATATTCATATATAAAAAAACCAAAAAAAAACTAAAAAAAAAAATATAATATATTTTTTTTTATATATAATAATATAATATTTTTATTTTTAATATATATCTATTTATTATAGTATTTTTATGGGAAATTTAATTTTAAACTTATATATTAAAATATATCCCATAATATATATATTATATTTTATATATCTTTATTTTTATATATAAAATATATTTTATATATTTTATCTAATTTTATATTTTAATTTTTTAAATTTAAATAATTTTTTTTAAAAATATATAATTTTTTATTATATATATATTTATATATGTATATATTTTAAAATATATCTCCTCTTATATCTATTTTATTATATATCTAAAATATTTAAAATTTATAATATATATATTTATTTTATTGCTTATATATAATGTATTATTATATATATTTTTTAATTTATATATTTTATTTTTATATATATATATTTTACCATCTATATTACTATTTTATATTTATTCTTTTTTATCATCCATGTATATATACTTTTTAATTTTTATAATATATATTTTATAAAAAAATTAAATATATATATTAAATATAATTTTATATAATATATATTTTATATATATGTATGTGTGTGTATATTTTTATTAAAATTTTCTTATATTATTTTATATATATATATAATTATATATATATATTAAAATATATTTTATTGTATATATATGTATGGGGTGTATTCTATAATTATTTTATATAAAATTTTAATATCTATATAAAATTTATATATTCTATATATAAAATATACAAATAATGTCATCTTTTTTTTCCATAAGATCGTTCTGGATTGCAATAGTTTTATTCTCTTCTATAAGGGCCCCCAAATCCTGTTATGATTATTATGAATAGCAGACATGTAACAACCTGACTTTAATGCCGTTACTAATTCCATAAAAAGACGAAAACGTTAATGCCTATTTATTCAAATGAAAAATTTCGAACTTCAGATAAGCAGGGGGGTTTATACGCGCCCAAAAGGTGTTATGCACGAAAATCGTTAATCAAATATTTTTTTTATTTAAAAATTTTTCAATAATAAAAGCAAGCTAGGGTTCGCCCTACTGTTACGGATTAGATTCCTATTTTTGACCCGGGAAACGTGTGTATATTGATAAAGCTTTTTTAAAATAATTTTTTTTTCGGGGAAACATTTGTTTTGTATATTTTTTTACAAAATTTTGAAGCAAAAATGCTTATGCTTAGATTGAAAAACATTTTTTTGTTTTTTTTTTTAAACAAAGCCAGAAATTATTTAAAGGGAGTTTAAGGAAATTTGTTTTTTTGCCTGGTGGGTTGGGGACTGCCACATCATTTTCCTAGAAACATGTGGAAAAAACCTAAATTACAAAAACTAGATTTATTGAAAGTGAGTTTGGGCATTTTGGGGGAAATCCCCGGTTCCATTTCCACAGACCTGAAGATGGAATCCAGGTGGTTTCGAAACTGTAGTCCCTTTTTCCCAATAAATCTATTTTTTTGTTTTGGGGGTTTTTTTCTTCCATTGTTCAACATGGAAGATTTTTTTTCTAAAACTAGAAAAAACTTTTTTGTTTGGGGCTGTTTTGTTTTAAAATTTTTTGGTTTTTTCTATTTCCTCTACTCTTTAAAATTCATTTTTGATAATGCCCAAACCCAAAAATAAAGATATAGAGTGTCAGTACTAAAAATCTTTTCCCTGGCGATACCTTGCTTGTTTTTCTTTTTTTTTTGGTAGCCTGTAAGTCCCTTGTGATTTGAATTATAATAAAACCTAAATAACTAACCAAAAACAAAACTAGCAACCTCTCCTTCAAATAAAAACCATCATGTTAAAAATAAAATGACTTTGTAAAAAAACCCCCACTACAATAATCACAAAAAGGTTTTTAATCCCCAAAGGGTATTCAGTCACACTGTGTACGTCAAATTATTCACCAAATTCTTATCTGCGGGTGTCACAAATTTACCCCCCTTCTACGTTTTAAATCTCTTGTTTTTTATCTGATTGCCAGGCCGATAAAAATATAAAACCCTTTTTCTAGCCTCCCAACGCCCCATCACTAAGTCGTTGTATCACGTTTCGTTTTTTATTTTCCCATAAAAAGGTTTTAAAAAGAAAACAAAAAAAGTACTTAAAACCCATGTGAGGTTTTAAATTAAAAAGGGAAACTTTGTTTGGGAAACTCATTAAAATGGAAGAAATACTGTTTAAATCTCAACTTATATTTTTTTACCCCACCCCTCTTTTTTCCCATGGAAGGGTGGGGGGAAAGTCCCAAATGTAAATTTTTCAGATTTAGTCCAAAATTTTTTTTTTTCTCTTTTTTATACACATTTGTTCTTCATAGGAAAAAAAGGAAAAACCCCATAAGGTTTTGAAAACTTAGTTGTCGGGGGAAACAGACAACTAGGTTTTTCAATTTATTACGGGTATCTTCTTTTGGGTTTTTGATTGAAAAAAACAGCATTTTCTTCAAAAGTTTTTGACAGTAAGATTATACACAGGGTATGCATGATTCCCCGAATAAAATTCCCGGGAAAATTTTTACCATGTCGTTCCAACGAACGTCATGAATGACCTTTTTAAATACATCCACATAAAGTGAACATGTATTTTAAAGTCCCTAAAAGGCACAGAAACATTTTATAAAAACTTTAAAAATAAAAAGTATCAAGAAAATTGCGATTGATTTGTCATTTTGTGAAAAAAATAAATTTCCCATGTGAGAGTACGTGAAAAATACCTGAAAAATATCAAACCTTTTGAAAGGGGTTTCGAAGGCAAACACGTTGATAAAACTGGGAAAAGGGGAAATTTAAACAGGGTCCAATAACGTAAGCGTAAAAGGCAAATATGTATCAGGACTATAAAGGGGTTAGGGGTTTGAAAATTACAAAAAGGGCCCAAAAAAAGTTACCCCTAATTTCCCTGGTGGTATACTATATTTGTGGACAAAAACTCTACTCCCCTAAATCTGCTGCCCCCATTCTGGCTTAGTAAAAGGGGATGGGTAAGAGAGAGATCCAAAAAAAGTTGGGGGTCCGGATTGCTTAGGGAAAAAAAAGAAAAAAAAAAACAAATCAAAAAAATTTAAAACTGAATGTCGAATTTTTCACCGAACTTTTTTTCTCTTGTGTGCCACGTACCTTTCCCCCGGTTTTTTTCCTTTTTTTTCTTGTTTTACTTTTTTTGTTCCATCCTCTTCCCCCGCTTAACTCCGATGCTTTCCCCCTTTCTCTCTATCCCTTTTTGAAAAAGTTAAACTTAAATTAAACCCCTTTGGGCGATACTAACCCCGCCGTGTTTGCTATTTAATTAAAAATTTAACTTAGAATTTCCCCCCTGCTCTTTCCTTTCTTTTTCCCCCAATTTCCCCCAGGGGTTTCTCTTTATATCGTCTGCTTCTTTGTCCCCCCCCCCCCTTTTATTGTCTGTCTGCCCTTTTTCTCTCTCTTTTCTTTTCTTTTCTCTCCTCTCTTCCTCTCTCTCTCTCTCTATATATATATTTTATTTTTAAATTTTTATATATATATATAATATTATAAAATTTTAAAATATATACACATACATACATACCACACACACACACACAACCACACAACCCCACAAAAAACAACCCCACACACACACACATATATATATATATTTTATATATATTTATAATATATATTATAATATATATATTATATAAATTTTTATATGGGATATATTTTATATATATATTATTTATATATTAAAAAATATGGTGTGGGTGTGTGGTTTGGGTGTGTGTGTGTGTGAGTGTGTGGGTGTGTGTATGTGTGTGGGGTGTGGTGGGTGTGTGTTTGTTTTGTGTGTGTGTAATGATTTTATGTATTGTATACCCAAAGCACGCACGCCACACACATACCAGTCACACACAAAAACACACAAAACACACACAACATACTACACACCCACAAAACACAGACACGAACACAACCATATAATTCGCATACATCATATACTAAAACATATATCCCTTAATAAAATTTGGTTTTAACCCGCAAGTGAGTGGGTTTGG
>NW_023661588.1:10000-12500 GCF_015228065.2 Penaeus monodon
TTTTAAGTCAAAATTGCCGGTGTACCCATGAAAGCGTAAATATTCTGGATTAGAAAGCGGATTATTTTCCGTATTTGTGGCGAATAGACCATCAAGGGCAAACAAGTAAACATTTAGTTTATACGTTTTTAGTGAAATGAAGATGCGACAACCTATATCGTATTTTTCGAAATATCTATCTATCTATCTACTTACCTACCTACCTATCTATCTATCTACTTACCTATCTATCTATCTATCTATCTATCTATATATGTGTATATCTGTGTGTGTGTGGGTGGGTGTTCACACCCACCCACTATAAGATGTGGATAATTCTATTTCGGTTACAGGATGTGGATAATTCTTATTTGGGACATTTGGATCCACGTGGAAAACAGCCACGTGGTCCACTGGAAACCGAAATAGAATTATCCACATCCTGTAACCGAAATAAAATTTATCCACAATAAGGGAAAAGAAGAAAGGGGCCCCAAACGTGTACTTACGTTTTTTTTTTTTTTTCGAATATATATTATATATATATTATATATATATTATATTATATATATATGTACATATGCATACACACACACACACATGTACATACATACATATATATATATGTATATATAGATATATATATATATATATATATATATATATATATATAATGTATATATTATATATATATATACATATGTATAATATATATATATATATATATATTATATTTTATATACATATATATACATTTATATATAGATATATATATATATATATATATATTTTTTTTTTTTTTTTTTTTTTTTTTTTTTTTTTTTTTTTTTTTTTTTTTACATTAAACAAACAAAGAAGTAACCGCAACATTATAAGCCTCAAACTAGGCTTATTGTTGCATATATTTATTATTATTTGCCTACGATATCTTCACATTGATTATTGGAATACGATGAAGACGATATACTGTGTCTCGAGATTGGGATCCGTGTGATGACTTTGTAATTTTAGACATTGTTCGCTTTATTAATGTCACTTCTTTCACATCTATTAGTCTGTTTGTCTACTGTAATTATTTTTTTTTCTGAAACTCTCTATCTTTTCATATCGGTCAATTGTACATATGTACATACAGACACACACACACATACGCATATATATGTGTATGTGTGTGTGTCTGTACACATACGAGAGAATGAGAGAGAGAGAGAGAGAGGGGAGAGAGAGAGAGATAGAGAGAGAGAGAGAAGAGCGAGAGAGAGAAAGAGAGACAGAGACAGAGAGACATCGCATTCATAAAAGCGAGGAAATAATGATAAAAATCATCCCATCCAGAGATACAGACTCAGTATATTTTAGTCGCAATTTTTTAAACTTTATAACTTTATAATAGAAAGACAGGCAGATAAACAGACCAAAGAGCACACAAAGAGATGTGTATATAGAGAAAGAGATAGACCAACAAATACATACACGCCAGCGAGGGGAAGCAATACGTATTGTATGTAAAACCTGAAACCTTTGGGCAATACACGAAAAGAAGATCAGCACACATTTTCTTGGTGTTGTGTAAATTGCCTCTGCTGGGTGAAGGTTTGTTGTTCTTTGCCAGATATTTATTCCCTCGGTTACTATAGGGAAAACATGTAGGGAATGGGAGAGAGGAGGATAGGATAGGGGATGGAAGAGAAGGAAAAGAGAGGGGAAGAAAGGGAGGAGGAGATAAGGAAGAAAGGGGAAGGAGATAGCATACAAGAGGAAAAAGAAAACGAAAGAGTAGGGAAACGAAAAGAAAAAATGAGGAAGTGGAGGAAGGAATGAAATACGTGTGAAGAGAAGGAAACAGATAGAGAAAAAAGAGGAAGAAAAAGAGTAGGACTATGAAGGCAAATTTAGGGAATAAAGAGAGAAGAAATGTGGTGAAAAAATGAAAGCTAATCAAATTAAAATAAAGGAATAAAAACGAAAAAAGAAAGAAAGAAAAAACTTACATGGAGAGAAACGGCCCAAAGTGAAAATAGGGCAAACAATCGCATTAACACACACTGCATTTAGTTTATTGCTTGCTGTGTACAGACCATGCTTTTTTCTTTACCTTCTCAGCTGTGGCGTCAAACACTGGTTTCTTTGGGTCATGTTTTTGATTGCATTAGTCCGTAATTGCAGTGATTAATGATATTGAGTTTCTTAGAATGAAGTGAGATTGGTAAGTCATTTTGGCTACACCGTTAAAGTTTTTATTTCTGTTGAATGAAATATAAGATTGTATTATCCTCGTTATTATTGTTACTATCACAATTATATTCATTATATTATCATTATCGTGATAATTTTCATGCATTATTAACATTATCATCATCTTCATTATCATTAACATTGTTGTTCTTTGTTTTATAATTATTGTCATGATCACTGCCATTACTATTATTGTTATTATTAGTAGTAGTTATTGTTTTTTATTACTGCAGAGAGCATATTTGTCTGCTAGAATTTATAATTGTTTTGGTATTTCTTGCTTATA
>NW_023661589.1:0-12500 GCF_015228065.2 Penaeus monodon
TATAACATAATATACATTATACATACACATATATAACTATATATAACATATATATATTTATATATTATTACACATAATATATTACATATATATAATATTATATATATATTAAAATATATATATATATATATATAATATATATATACATATAATATTTATACATACATATATATTTTTACATATATATACATATAAATGTAAATATATATATATTTATATATATGTAAATATATATATATGTATATATATTATATATATAGATATATATATAATTATATATATATATTTATATATATATTATATTATATATTCATAAATATACACATTTATATATATACATATATACATTTATATATATACATATATACATTTATATATATACATATATATTCATATATGTACATATACATACATAAACATTATATATATATATATATATATATATATATATATACACACACACACACATACGTATGTGTATGTGTGTGTGTGTTTGTGTGTGCGCGCGCGCACATGCGTACGTTCATACAATGATGTTTGTGAATTCCTATGGGTGGCTGGAGTAATCAGAGGGGTGAGGTCATTTTGTATGAAGTTACCAATACTTGCATTTGTATCAATTTCATCGGAAAGCGACAACAAATTCACATATATTAATTACAATGTGGAGAACTGAAACAAGGAATAATTATTGCAAGGTTGAATGGCTGTGAAACAAGCATTACCCTTTTTTGTATCAAAAAGAAAAGTTTATTTTGGTTGGAATAAAGTATTTTAGTGTTCTTTGGACAGTGTTCCAATACAACTTCATGGATTTTTTTTTTTTTTTTTTTTATATTTTATACTATTTGTTTGAGTTAAACTTTAGAGTCAAACAGTACACAGATATTCAAGCAATTTATTATTTCTGAAGATTATAGCCTGTATCAGTAGTGCAAACTTTGAAGAAATGTTGATATATTGTAAATACTTTGTTTCTTGCAAGAATAAAAGTTGCTAACAAAAATATGAAGTTGGTTTGTTTTGGACCTGAATTTTCGCCAAGTAAATGGTCCTAATTTAAATATCATGCACAAAAATATCATATATAAATATAAAAAAGTAAAAATATCATGCACAAAAACGTACTGCTCATGCATATTTTTACTTTACTCACACCACTTCCTTCTTACCATTCACTCCACATTTGATGGATTATCATGATTATTTCAATGGATATTTTAAATCAGTTATGATACAATGATGTATTTGGTGTGGTATACTAAAACATGAGTAGAATAAGAAAAATACTGTGACTGTATATGCATTTGGCATGATAGCTCATAACTGTTCCTGGCACTCACACTCTGGAAGATGTTCCTGTACTGGTAAAGACCCTCTTTGGCAAGGTGAGACTTCTTCAGGTCAACACACAGCTCCAAGTACTTGAACATAATAGGCTCAAGCAGTTTTTCTGAGTAGGAGCTGCGCATCTTGCCCCTTTTGATGACCTCATAGAGGACCTCAAGAGCTCGATTGGGTTTCCCCACATCGATAAATTCTGTATAGAGAGGAAAATAAGAAAAAATATTACAAAATGAGAAATTGATGTTTTGTACACACTTACTGACCTGCACTTTGACAAGAAAACCTCTAGCAAGATTGAAACTTGGTGACATCACTTGGAATTTATCATAAATTAAGGAACTAATCATAGTGCTTATCATGTAAGAATATATATCATGGAGGTTTGTTTGTCTTTGCAAGAGTGCAATATGTGCAGTGCTATTTGTTGTAATTGTTGGGCATCCATCATAGCATGTGAAGTTTTGTAAATTAGAACAGAACTCTGCAAAGAGAAAGAAGCTATGGTATCCCAGAATAACCGCCAGAAAAACTAAACAGGAATAAAAATTAATCTGTTGCAAGTCAAGCTAGCCACAACTGTTTATGAGAGTAGGAAACTAGTGTGGTCAAGTTTTGCATAATTTTGTAATTTGTTAACCCAATGACCATTGATGGCACAACACAACTGCCATGTACACTGTGATTTTAGTTTATTGATTACACTATTACGTTGTGTGTTATGTTGTCTTGCTTGACTGGACCACCAGGTCAAAGTGGTGTTTGTGAAAGTTTCTTTACATTTTTAAGCCCTTGGATCCAGGTGACATGACCATGAACTCATGAAAAAATTCGGGTCAAGGGGCAAGTGACGTGAACCTGCTGTCATGGGAAAATCTGGCTGCAGGCCTGGTGACACCAGCCTTCCATTGTGAGCGTTTTGGCTGAAGGCCAGGGTGATGGAAAAGACTTGCCAGAAGTGCACAAACTTATTGGGTGGTTTATTTTACCCATTTGAGGATTTAATATTATTCCATCGATGTACAAGTGTGGAATATAATGTCCACAATGCAACTGGAAGAGCACCGGCTCCATGGAGGAGCCATTTCCATGCTCAGTATTGTATTCCTGGCACTGTGAGTGGTGATGCAGGTTGTATTACAGAAAATTGAATACTACGAAAAAAAAAAAAAAAAAAAAAAAAAAAAAAGTATCAAAACTATTTTCCTTGCAATGAGTTGTAGACTACCTGCAACTTTTGAAACAATTCTTTTTGGAATGGAATCTTCCTTCGTAGTTTAATGCTGCTATGCTGCTGTTTTCTGTTATATTTGACTCGATGAGTGGTGGAACTTGTATCCCCCAATGGCAAAGTTGATAAAATGTGTAAGTCAGCTTCCCACTGTATTTTGGGGAGGAATTAACATGATTTATACACAGGAAAACAGAAAGCACTAAAATAAATTTAAACAGGCTTGCTGAAACTCTACAGGGGTGGGAGCCGTGTTCCAACTATACAATTATGGTATACAATTCTGAGGTTAAATCCACGGTAACTGTTACCGAGACCCAACATCGACAACACTTGAAATGAAACATTTCTCAACAAATGGCGTTGTATGGTCTGTCATACCTCCCAGTGGCAAAATGCATATGCGCAAAAAGTTATTGTACAATATAAATAATTACCAAAACAAGTCAAAATTTAATAAAAGTAAAAGAATTCATTAAATACATGAATTTGCAAAAACAGACACTGGTAATGTTTCTTACAAGTGCATAGTAATACATGGACTACTTGGTCGACCGCAGCAATGAATTACTTGTCACATCCTTGCATGAATTGGGACTTTGTCTCAGGGTGGTGCCATGCAGGGCCTATTTTCATCACTTCCTGGAAAATATGAGGCCACTGCAGATTTACCAGTATTGCTTCCTACTCTTATTTTTTATGCTCTATAAGATGGCAGTGTCCATTTCTCTATCTCCGTGCATTGCTCTCAGTAACATGAACTAAAAGTACTGATAAACTCACGCAGTAGCGTCCGACATTTTAAAATTCCCACTCAATTCTTCATGCCCCTCTTGCCCATAACATGGTCCAGACACATCAATTTGCAGAGACTAAGAAATTTATCAGCAGCTGTAAATACTAAATATTATCATAGTATTACTCTTGTGTTGTTATAGCCTTTCATGCAGACACTAATTCTCCTTCATGAAAGTTATGCAGGCTTTATCTATGTATGAAATTAAGATATTACAATAATAATAAAATAAAACAGCATCATTGTTTTGTTTACAAAAAGTAGGAAAGTCTAATAACTTTGCTATTTTTGAGTTGCGAAGGTGATACATAGAAGACAAGTTTCTCAGATTTAATCGCTCTGTCCCATGCATAGATTTTTTTTTTTTTTTTTTATATGGCTAGTTGAAACTTAATCTGTACAGAATAATGATATGGTCTAAAAAAATATTACCATCTGGATAATGCATATCAAATGGCAAATATGAACATTGGAAAAATGGCCAAAAAGCTAAAAATGTTAATGAGTAAAAAGAATAAATAACTTTGCAAATAGGAGTCATAGAGTTATAGTATTGTGAAAAATTACCAAAA
Organism: Penaeus monodon; assembly: GCF_015228065.2. Lineage (NCBI taxonomy): Eukaryota > Metazoa > Arthropoda > Malacostraca > Decapoda > Penaeidae > Penaeus > Penaeus monodon. The sequence continues at coordinate 3,944 of NW_023661589.1, forward strand.
TGTCTCATATTTCCCAATGTACCTTTTCAAATTGTGTGCCACATGTGATGTGCCAATTTGGTGTGGAAGCTGCTGGAAAACTTTCCATACATGACAACCAGGATCACAGTAAAAAAGTGCATGGAGTGGTTACCCTGACAAATTCCAAATTCTTGTATGAAATGTATTCTTTTTGTTTTATTGGTTAATTTTCCGAATATGACAATCGGGTTTTCCCTGACAATGTTTGTACCATTAGATTTGTTCTAGTGTGATGAGAATGAATTTGATCTCCGTTGATTCTCCAGCCTACAATCTTGATGTGATTTGATTTAAGTCCCTATAGCCAGGGAGGGTATGAAGTAGATCAGGGAAATTATGGGGTAAAACCGGCTGAAATAAGAATAGAAACAAAAATATGTAAAACAAGCACAAAAAATACTTAAAATCGGATAACGAAACTATGGATATCGCCTCCATCTTTGAAAGTCTATGCACCGACATGCCAACTTTTGAAAAACTATGGGAACTAAACCCATCGTTCAGGGAAAAATCTACAGGATTCATTTTTTCACATAATCCAGATCCCCAATGGAAATCTTATTTTGCGTCTTAACCAATAACCCAACATAACATTAATCCTGTGAGATTTATACACCATGATCTATAGTCAGGGGTTACATCCCTTAGTCCCCCATGATAATATATATACACCTAGCCAGGGGGCTATGCCCAGTGGACACCTGTGGTATTATATTCGCCTAGCCAGTGAGCTATGCCCCCTGGATAAAACCATATACCTTTATATAGCAAAACACCAAATTCATATATTTAATGGATTCAATTACTTTTATTGTACTTCTTTTACGTGTTTTGGTAATTACTTACACTGTTCAGTACAATAACCTCCTGCCACCAGATTTGACAGGCCATGCAATGCCATTACGTTGAGAAACGCCAGTGAGAAATATTTCATTTCAAATGCTGCGTCAATTACGGGACATTTTTAAAGCCATATTGTGGATCTACAGGACAAACAGACATTAGTCTCTATCACAGCCTGATATTTGAACCCATCAAGTGCCCCAAATGCCAAAAAAATCGATTAAAAATCAAGCAATTGTGACCATAGACGGTAGCTAAGAAACTTCCAGTGTTCGTTATATAAAGGTATGTGTTTTACCCTGGCCCCCGGGCTGGGGCATATATATTACAACTGGGTCCAGGGGCAGAGTCCCCTGGCTGGGGAAATATATAGATCAATAGTGATAAATCCCCCAGGGTTAAGGTTAGATTGGTTTATTGGTTAGGACGCATTGTACGATTACCATTGGGATGTGGATTATGTGAAACCAAGTAGATTTTTACAGAACAACAGGTTTTATTCACAAAGTTAAGTTAAGTTAAGTAAGTTTATTTCCCACCCTGGCTATCTGCTCAGGCGTGGCAATCATGATTACAGTTTTACATATATCTGACATTGTACAGTAGTCTGTAACTACTGTAGTTGTACAAGGTAAAATATAAATATAAATCATACATCATACAAAAATTATTACTTACATATGCTTTTGCCACTGTGTTTGAATAACACTGTTATTTGCATACGGGAGTTATCACATAGTAAATTTAGGGTATAGTACGAGTATATCTTCCAATGTATCAGATGAAATGAAATATTCACATAGTTCTTTATACCTCATGTTAGGTGGTCTGAAAGGCTGTATCACATGACATTCCGAGATATAGTGCTCAAGCGTTCGTTTGTTTTCTTCGTTACACAGTCTAAATCTAGATTCATATTCACTTCTTGCACCGTGCAGTTGCCAGTACATTCTGTACCTAAACGTATTCTGGCAATAACCACGTCACACTGCCCTGGTTTGACTTCGGTGCCACCCATAGGAAGGCTTGCCATCCCTATACTGATCGTAGTGCCTCATGGTACAGCTTTCGGGCCTTTAAGTTTTCGTCAGATCTACTAATTCTTCCTTATGAGAACTTTTAAATTTATGTGCAACCCTAGCAAGAGGCATCCAAGATCTATTTTTCACAATATCCTTGCTGCAGGCTTTTTTTCGCCAATTTGTCTACGTGGTCGTGCTTGCGTATGCCAACATGAGATGGTTCCATACAAACTGAATGTTGAAATTACGCTCTGTTGCATAGGTTACGTTACGTTTAAATGCAACTCACAATTTCTTCATCGCCACCTGCTTTGAAAGAATTTAGCGTCCGAAGAGCACTTTGAGAGTCACAGAAAACTACTCCAGAGCCCCTAGACATTAAGAATTCCGTTGCGAGGAGTATACCTGACAGCTCGTTTGTGTAGTGCGGGCCCAGTTTTGTATTCTCATATTAACTTGATGTTGTAGTAAGCCATTTTTGTATACAGCGCAAGCACAACCAGCTTTGTATCCAGACTGTACGGATCCGTCGGCGTAACACTCATATGCATCATCACCCATAGATTCTGTGTGTTCCGTTACCGTTGCTAGCGCAATTTGTTTCAACACACATTTTATGCACCCTGTTTTTTTGTGGTAGACATGAAAGGTGCACGATCAATGTTGAATTTTTCCATGGTGGAATGGAGCGACCTTTTGGTATTTTAATAATTGGGGAAAATTGAGTTTTATAATGTTCTGGAGATTTTGTGTATCAGAGGGCGCGCGTGTGTGTGATTTGTCACGTCTACTTGCGTGATTTTATGTTTTCAGTTGTTTTTGGAAATCTGAGAGATACGAGGGTTCCCTCAGAGCTTTGACCCCCAAAAATGGGGGGAAAAAAAATATTATTCTATCAGAAATGGATGGTAAGTTTAATTCTGATCTCATGTTTACTATCCTTTTCTGTTCTCGGGGCGCCGAGGATAATCCTCATAGCTTCATTTTGCACTACCTCCAAACTACCTATTTCTGATTCCTTACACTGCAACAAGTGCAGTTTCATGGTAGTCTACAACGACCTTTATAAAAGCCAAGTAAAACAGTCTAGCGACTTAACCCTTGATGCCATGTTCTCTTCCGACAAGAACTTTCAAAGGTTTCAATCTCTCCCAGAGTCTCTTCTTTAGAGAGAGGACCAGGTCTGCATCATTTACATTCACCCCGAGATATTTATACTTGGTGGCATATGTCAAGCTCCTGGTCACCTATGCGAAAAGTGGGTGGGGTATGATACATGGGTTTAGAGCCATTGTTTTCTCAGCGGAAATGACTAATCCACACTCATGTGCCTTTGCTGTGATTCTGTCGAGAAATTTTTTGCATCCTCACTTGTGATGATGCTCTGACGCATATGTCATCAGCATAGCATTAATGGATTCACCATCCCCAAGTGGGATATCTGCCACCAGCTTTTGCATGAGGACATTGAACAGCATAGGGCTGAGAACTCCTCCCTGTGGCGTCCCAAGTTCAAAAGACTGTGAAGTGGAACTTCTCACTCCCCTGAACAGGACACTTGCAGATCTGTTCGAGAGATTCATTCTAATCCAGTTCAATATTTTACCCCGGATGCCAAGCTTACTAATTGTTCTAGGGTAACTTCTCTGTTTGCAATGTCAAAAGCAAACTTAAGGTCAAGAAAAACAGTGTGCTTCCTGGATTAGAGTGTGAAAAGTACTCTGCAAAGCAATGTTGTGTGGTACGTCCCGATAGAAATCCGTAGTCTGTGAGATAATTTACTTTGCTACCCGTACCTGAGTGTTCAAAATTATCCGTTCTAGAGCTTTGCATACACACGAGGTTAGTGAAATTGGGCGGTATTTATCAGTGTTTGATTTCGGTATAGGGATGATTAACTGCGTGCCCAGGAGCCAGGCAGAATACCTTGTGACAAACTTAACCTGTATAGGTGCAAAAGGGGATTACCAGGTACCTGAGCTATAAGCGGAGGACACTATAGGTATTCCATCCTCACCTGGGGGGGAAACGCTTTTCCTTTGATCAGTGCATTGTTCAGTTCCCACTCAGTGATCTCAGCAAAGTCTGAGGGTCAGTATAAAGAACACCCCAATCTCAATGGCAAATTTGCGTGCAATTTTAGAATGACTAAGGTGATCCTGAATATTTGTGGGATATGAGCTAAATTTGGACGCTCCAGCCCATTGACTAAGGAGCTATCTGCTTGTGCAGTTTTTCAAAAATTGGCACGCTGGTCCATAGACTTTAAAAAGAGGTGGGGATGTCCGTAGAAACATCGTTTTTTGGGACAATTTTTTTTTTGGCGCGGGTTTTCGAAAAATTGACTTTTTAAATGTTTCATAAATCATTTTTCTTTTATTTCTGCAGGTTCTTATGACATCCAGTGTCATCCATGATCCCTCCCCCCTTCAAACCCTGGTTCCCCACACATCCCCAAGATCGTTGGGTAGAGGAAAGATATAAAAAATCTGATTTTGAAACTTAGTCTCTGGAGGGGGTGTCGGTCTTGGTTTAAAAATGACCTTATTTTGTAATTATCAGCCTCTGTTTTCTCAAAATTTATGTTTTGTAATGCTTTCCTTTAGTTTTTTTACTTCATTTACATGTTTTGGAAAGTATTTTAAGCTTTCTGTACAATAACCTTGTGCCATGTGTATTTTGCCACCAAGAGATTTGATAGGCCGTGTGACGCCATTAATTTGAGAAATTGCCGGTGAGAAATGTTTCATTTTAAGTGTGCGTCAATTTTTGGTCATTTTTAAAAGTAATATTGTTGATATACAGGACAAATAGACATTAGTCCTGTCACAGCCTGATCTTTGAACCTGTCAAGTGCCCCAAATGCCAAAAAAGTGAACAGAAACCAAAGCAATTGTGACCATATGTAGAAGAAAAGAAACATTTGATGTTTTGCTATATAAAGGTTAGTGGGGTTTTAGCGGGGGGTCTAGGGGGTGTAGCCCCCTTGCTAGGCATATATATGCCATGGGGGTCCAAGGGGCATAGCCCCCTGACTAGGGAATATATAAATCCCACAGGATTAAGGCTCTGTTGGTTTACGGGTTAGGACGAAAATGTACGAGTACCACGGGGGATCTGGATTATGTGAAATCCCGTAGTTTTTTTAACGAATGCTGGGTTTGGTTCCCGTACAGTTTTCAAAAGTTGGCGCGTGGGTACGTAAACTTTCAAAGATGCGGGCAACGTCCGCAGAGTTTCATTATCAGATTTTAAGTTTTTTTTTTTGTGGGGCTTGTTTTACATATTTCTGTTCTCTTTTCTTCATATTTCCTGTTTTACCCCTTTTTTCCCCTGATCTATTTCATTCCCTCCCTTGCTATCTGGACTTATCAAATAACATGAAGATTGTAGGCTGGAGAATGAAACGAAATAATCATCAGACTCGTTCTTATCACACAAGAAAAAATCTGATGATATGAATATTGTCAGGAAGACCCAATTGTCATATTCGGAAAATTACCAGCTTGGTTTCGGTCCTTGCAGGGGAAACATGATGGATGGGGACTTAGAAAATGAAAGGTCACTCTTCTTTCTTCTCTGTCCTGTATCTCCCATATTTTCAATTTGCACACCTTTTGCCATAGTTGAAGAGTGCTTAGTTTTTATCAGGTAACCACCCCTACACTTTTTTACTGTAATCCTGGTTGACCCTACTGGAAACTTTTTGTTTTAGTGTTTTGTTAATTGTTTATGCTATTCTGTACAATAACTTTATGCGCAAGCACGTTCTGGGCCCCCAGGAGATTTGGCGGCCTTGCAACGCCATTTATTGAGAAACACCGGTGAGAAATATTTTAGATTTTATACAGAACAATAGACAATAATACCTATCACAGCCACATATCTGAGGCCCCACCAATTGCCCCAAATGCTGAAAAAAGTGATTAGAAACCAAGCAATTCTGACCACAGCAGGCAAAGAACGTTCAGTGTTTTGCTATATAAATGTTTTTGATTTTACCCTGGGGGTCGAGGGGGTAAAAGACCCTTGGCTAGGGAACATATAGATTGTATTTTCTTAAAGCCATGGGGTTCAGGATAGCCCCCTGGCTGGGTGAATAAATTACCACGGGGCCCGGGGGAGTAGTCCCCTGAAGAGGATTATATATTACTACAGGGGTGCAGGGAGCAGAGCCCAGGGCAGCCCGATTACCATTTTCAGAAAATTAACCAGCTGCCTAAGAGACTACAGAAATATGGAGAAAGTTTCAATTTCAAAGCCAACATATCTTGAGAGAATCTAAAAAAAATGAGACAAGAGACAATACCTGAAAATCTACTGAATTACACTCCCTATAAGAAGCAATTTCACATGCTTTACGGTCATGTAATAAAGGAAAATATACTTTTTGAAATTACATAAGTTAAGTTGACAAAGATTACACCTGCTGTTCAAAAAAATGTTCAAAAATATTATGGGAGAAATAACGTCGTACAAAAAAAAATGTCTTTCAAGCATGTGAATTGCCTCCCGTTTTGGTGCCTTTCCGTCGGCATCTGTCACGGGTCAGTTTTGATTCAGCAGAAATGCTCCACACATAACCATCTTGGAATCAAGCGCCATGGGAGCAAAAGACACCATGACTTTTGAAAGGGGAAGTCCCTATTTTCCGCATTCGCCAAAATTTATTGGCCTCAACATTCGCGAAATGACAAGACTTTCTTGGCGTTTCCCCCAGCTGGATGACACCATCAAAGCACTCACCATACTTGAAGTCTCTACTCACCGCTCGCCCGTTTTTAGGGCATTTTCAGGTCTTTGATACGATCGCGACATCCTGCTGGCGTTATCACATCACACTGCAGATCAAACTGTGTCCGTTGCGGCGAAAATCGAGGCAAAGGAGCGGCTGGGTCGGCGTGCCACGAGACCCGAGTCGGCCGCAAGAAGGGACGACTGCGGCCGAGCATTTTTGGGCAAGGAGCAAACGGAAGATTTGCGGTTTTCATTGCAGAACAATATTATTTTGGGCATTGTCAGCACCACAATGATAAGACATATTATAGTTTGTAAGAATGATGTTCATGTAAGTGACATGTATTTTAAATCTTGTTTTGGCAGAAATGAACATATTCAGGGTAAAAACGTATTATTTAGTCAGACGGAAGACTGAATCTTCAAAAGCCGAAGGGAAATTAAAAAGATAACTAATTAGTCAAAATATGCCCAAAAGGTGAAGCTCCTTTTTATTAGAAAGTATTTTTTCAAAAAGTCTCTCGGTTACATCAAGCGATCGAACACTTTTGGGGAGAAGACCTTTCGCTTCGTAAACTGGCGCGGGGCTTATGTTTTTAACGGAGGCTTCAAACCAATATTCATTTGCATTCAGCTGTCACCTGTTGGACCCTCTAGTACCGGCTTTTAAAAGATTCTTAAATTCATACTGTAAACCCTCGCGATCGTCTTGCGCATTTTCCGCTTTCCAATCGGAGCAAAATAGGCGAAACCTGGCGTGTTGTGCTCCGGGCGCGCGGCGGCTTCGGCCGAATGGTTAAAGTTTGCGGCCGTGCGGCTGACCATCTCTCTCTCTCTCAAGTGCCCTGTCCCTCAAGGACGTTGGCGATCGTGGATTTCCACCTCTTTCAGTCTTTTGTGGTCTTCAAAAGTTCTTGTTCCGTTATTCTCGTCCATCTCCTTACGCTTGCTGTGTAGGTTAGTTTTTGTCTCCCTGCTTCGTCTTCCATCGATCTTGCCTGTCATGCTAAGATGTTCTAGCTCTTCCCTTTCGCATTACGTGTCCCAAAAATTGCATTGTCTCTTTCGGATGTTCTTCAGAAGAAAACGTTTTGTTCCTGATCTCTCCAGCACTTCCTGGTTGGACATTTTATCTGCCCAAAGATATTCTCATCATTCTCCTGAGAAACCATATTTCTGCCGATTCAGTTCTTTTCGCCATATCCTGTGAAATAGTCCAGCATTCGCTACCACGTGAGGATGGAAAACACATGACAGTTCAGCATTCTGATCTTTGTTGACATAAAAATTTTTTAATGTTCTTCATTATTTTGCCAGTTTTTCAAATGCAGATTTTGCCATTCCAATTCGTCTTCTAATTTCTTGGTCACATTCATTTATCATGCTGCCAAGATAGTTGAAATTCTGTACTTGTTTCATTAAGATTTCACCAATCCGTATCTTACACTGTTTAGCATTTTTTTGTTTGCTGATTACCATACATTTTTGTCTTTTTACATTTTTATGGTAAGCCCTTTCTTTTCGCGGGCTTGAACAACTCTGTCAAAGTATCTCTTGCAGCTTTTCTTCTGACTCTGCAATCAACACCGTATCGTCGGCATATCTCAATTGTTTAAGTTGTGGCCTCCGACAAGAATCCCCTGTAATGTTTTATTTCACGAAGGATAATCTCACTAAGGTTAAAGAGATCTGGGCTAAGCACACATCCCTGTCGAACGCCCCCTTTGATGTTGGTGTATGAACTTGTGTCATCTCCTACTCGCATGCATGCCGATTGTTCCCAATTAAAAATCCTTTCCATCCAGATCAACTTCCTAGCATATTGAAAACTCTTCGGTTGCACTTTTCAAAAGCCTTTGTATATCAATAAAGCACACGTATAATCCTTCTGCATCTCGATAAACTTTTCTGATAGTAATTCTCAGATCGCATTT
>NW_023661590.1:0-17330 GCF_015228065.2 Penaeus monodon
TTTTTTCTTCGAGATATTAGATATCGTAACAGTAATGTATGGAGAATTCATAGACTTTGATATTGCTTTTGGAACCACTCAGTAGTATCCTCTAGTAAACACGAATGTATTTTCTTACTCGGCTATTCGAGAGTGGACTCGACTCCTCAGAGAACCGCCACGACTGATGAATAATAATAGCGAGAATACTGTGAAGTTTTAGCATTAGAAACGAATTATACATAATGTTTCGTTACTCATCACCTAGTATTGACGTAGTATTTCCATAGACGCTACACACACACACACACACGCACGCACGCACGCACACACGGTTTTGCGTCCAAATTATGTTCTATTATGAAGAATATATTGCATGTTTTCTGTTTATTTCATCAGTGTTGGTGGCGAAAACAGTCACTTCTTAATTAAAAGATTGTGTTGAAAGAAGGGGACTTTCTGCCTCACCTCACCTCACCATGTCGATAAACAAACAATTCCAGGAAATCACATTTTAAAATATATCCATCTACAAAGTCAATAATAGCTAATACTGCATGTTTTGTTATTACCTGTCTAAAGAAAACGAAAGATTAAATGGTTTACAGTTTCCAAATATAGATACCAATACACTTGTTGGTCATTTATGGTCTCCCCACTTACACCCCTTTGGGTACAAACAGCCTAGGATAAGGGATAAGTCCCGATATGCGAAGCTAGTCTCGCCCGGGCTATGCCAGAGGGGAGCCCGGCCTGTGTCGACTAATGCCGACTCGCTCACGTGTGTCAGCTGGAGTTGACTCGGCTGTCCCACCCAACAGCAGTAACCTCCGGGACAATTGGCAACTTCTGCGCCTGGGCGGGCGCGAACCGCCGCCCCCTCGGATGACGAGGCCAAACTTTTAAACCATTGTACTAGCCCGGAGGCTGACAGCCTGGGGTTTTTCGGTCATTCATAAAATACAATTTACTCTATGTTTACATCGAGTTGTTGCCAGATGTACAAAAGTGGGACCCAGCAGTGTAAAAGAAAAAAAATTCCTCAATGTACATATGTATATAGATGTTAAATATTTGTTATATGTGTATATATAAGAAAGTGTATATATATATATATATATATATATATAAATACATATATATGTATACATATATGTATATATATGTTTATATATGTGTTATATAAACATATACAGATGAATTGGTCAGCGGCGCGAATTGGTAAGTCCTTCATTTACCACCCTGGCTAACTGCACAGGCATGGGCCAAACTGTGGTTACATTTGATGCATGGTCATAAACAAATAAAATGGTATACATTTGAATTTTTGGCTTAACATTATCAGATAAGTACTATATCAGTTAAAGGAAGGGAACAGTTACACAGTCTTTTTTCTACTCATCTGCCACGCCGGGTACAGGTTGGGACGAAGAAAGCATTGCTACATTTAATATGCGGTCATGTGATACTACATTCCAAATTAAAATACAAATAAGTATATTTTTAAAACTCAGATGATATGAAATAGTTCATAGTTCTCCGTTGCCTCAGCTAGTGGTCTGAAAGACGTAACACATGGCACTTGAGATATAATGTACAAGTGTTCGCTTATATTTTCATTACACAGTTTACACTTAGTTTCTTTAAAATTACAAACTGTACTGACCTGCCCAAAACAATCATAACCCAAGCCTGATTCTTGCGGTCCACAAATCACACTGTCTTGTTCTTGTTTTATATAAACCATAGATGAATGAATCTTGCTTAAACCGGTCATAGTGCTTTATGCTACCCTTTCAGGGCATTGGAATTATCAACTCTGTCAAGTCCTTTTTAAAGGGAAGCATTAATGCTCTATAAATCCTAGAAAGAGGTACCCCAAGATCTATATCTACACTTTGCTTGGTCAAAATGCTGATTTGCTAGGCGATCAACATGACAGGCCTGGGGTTTCCAACATGCGATGGAATCACACAAAACGTATATCAGGGCCTGTTCTTTTGCACAACACGTTTATCCTGATGTCCTTTGCATATTTTCCCGCACTTTTGTCTTGAGTGTTCAGAGCCTGGAGAGCATTTTTGCCCTTGAGCTTGATTCCCAAAAGAAAATTTGGTGGCCATGATATTCCTGGGCCCAACTCAGATTGGGGTAGTGCTAGCCCCTCATGAACCCTCCAACAATCCCGGTGCTGCAAAATATTGTTTTATATACAAGACCGCATCCTGCTCTGCTTCCAGACTGCAAGGATCTCTCAGTGTAGTATCATATGCATTGGGCTGAGTTCAAGATGTTCATTTATAATTGCAAGTACATACTGCTTAAGTATAGCAAGGGACACTTTTTTGGGGGGGCAGTCGTATAATATACACTTAGCACCAAAAATTTCCACGGTGGTACAGAACGTCCATGTAGGGTCTTAGTTATGGTTTTGTTCAGCTGAGCTAAGTGTTTACATGATACTTGGGATCCATGGATTTGAGCATGAGTCGGTGTTGTCATTCAAAGCTCCTCAATTCTGTGTTTTAGTTGTCTTCGGAACTCTGTACAATGGAGGGGTTCCCTAATTTATTTGACACTAAATTGGGTATTTAGGTATAATATTCTTTCGTAAACAGAAGGTAAATTAAGTTCTGTTCTCATAGTCACAAACCTTGTTTTTCTAGGAGCACCAAGAATGATCCTCATAGCTTCATTTTGTACATTTTCTAAATTAGTCAACTCTGATTCCTTGAACAATACTAGGTGCAATGCATGATAATCTATGACTGACCGTATGTATGACAAGTAAAAGAGTCTTGGCATATTGACAATGATATCATGGTCTTTGCCTACAAGTGTCCTAAGTGGTTTCAGCCGCTCCCACACTTTTCTTCAAGTTCGATGAACTCTGCTCATTGACATTCACTAGCTCAATGTCATTTTATGAACCTTGGCGAGGGTTTATCTTGGGTTAGACCTTGTACTCTTCTTAGATTAGACTTTTTATGATCATCAGGCAATTTTTGCATAAATGTTATGTTTTGTTACTTGTTTTGTTATTTGATGCTCAAAATAGTAACACAGGAGAATTAGTGTTTGGAAAATGGATAACTGGTAGCAAGTAATTACAGTATGTTCGCCCTCAGTATTTAGTGACGTCGATTGACTTTAAGTTAACTAGACGTAATATAATCACCCCCCCCCCCCAAATCAACAGTTCTGTTTTCCTTATGGGTTTGACTAGATAAAAGGTTTTTGAATAATGTATATATTCTTTCAGAGAAAAGCAGCGAGGTGAATGGAAGCATGCACAAGTCACAGCCTAGGGAGACCCGCAACGCACTATTCAATCTGAAGGATTTGTCAAGCATCCAAGAAATTCGCCTCACGATTGTTAGACAAAAGCAATTCAAAATACACTTTGTCTTGCTCCATTTTCTGTGATAGAGAGCTCTTACTTCATGATCTGATGCTGTTGCTGATCTAGATACGATTTCGAAAGTATGCAGATAGGTGCACTAAAGTTAGATTTCTGTCAAAGCCACTTTAGTATGCACAGACTTTTAGCCTCACCTTGACATTTGGTCTAGGAGACAGATGAGTTCTACTTAGGAATTACTGCTCATTTATCCATGACTAGCCCCGGCTGTACATGGTAACGTGTCGGCCTCTCATCCAGGGGTCGCGTTCGCGCCCCGCCAAAGCCGAGAAGTTGCAACTGTCGCCTGGAGGTTACTGCTGTGCTGGGCACCACGCGGGCAAGGCCTCGGTTCCGCCGAGTCTGCAGCGCTGAACACGTGAGCAAAATCAAGCAGACAATATGTCACCCAAGAATATCCATTGTATCAAATGGAATCCAAACCAAACTTTAAACTTTAACTTTAAACTTTGAAAACAGCCGTTCTGGCCTGCAAGCGCTTCCATGGCCGATACACAGCAGACATTATGGAAGAGTATGATGAAACTGTACAAATCTTTGACATTCGTTCCAAAACACAAACGTCATAACAACAATGCTGCAAATATGATATCAGCATTTTCACTTCCTGGCTTCAAAGATATATGACAATGATATGGTCGAAAAAATTATGTATATGAAGTTCTGCCATCTGACCCAATTCGTGCTTCGTCCACATTCTGCAACTTGTGGTAAAGGACGATCTACGAGAAGCAGGGCGACTAAACCCTCGAAGTTAGTACTTTTGTAGACAAATCTACCATCGCCACTGATGTTTTGGAAAAAAAGTTGGTTTCTGTGCTACACTTTAAAATTTCCCCAAGTGAAAATTTATTAGATCAGTGTTGGAGTATTTCTGAACAAAAAAAAGCATCATAGATGGTGTACTACACGGGCTGTGTATGATCTAATCTACTTAAGACATGCTAGAAATCTTGGAGCCATTGAGGAGGCCATAAATTGTGCACAGAAGCAAACCACCGTTTCTGCAAGTCTGGTCATACTTTACATTAGGGGCCTCAACTTTTTTGTAAACCATATGGAATCCATGTATAACTCCACGTTGGTGACAGAACTTAAGAGAAACGTTTTATGCACTATGTGGAAAAAAGAGTTTATGTGCTGGCAACCAATTCTAGACTCACGGTTTAAGCTCAACTGGTGCAAAGATGAAGAAGTAAAGGAGCTCAGACAGACTAGTTATCAAAACCCAAAACCCCAAAGAAACAAAATCCTGGCGAAGATATGCAAAAATAGAAGGAGTTTGATCGGAAGAAAGTGCAGAATCTTTCCCTTCGAAGAGGAAGAGACTACTCAGTTTCATGCATATTCATACACGGGAGTCGATATCACAAATAAAGGGGCAGTCAATAACACCCCTTATCAATGTTTTCTAAACCAGCCTGCAAGGCAGATGACACTGATGTGTTGGTATTTTGGAAAGAACACATATATATTCCCGCTTACTTATTTAGACAGCTTAAAAATATTTGCGTTCCTAAACTGCTCCCGTTGAAAGGCTTTCACCATTACTGGGAAAAGAGTTTTTAAACCCTGACAGATGTCGTTTTTATGACAAACACTTCGAAAGTGTCATTCTAAAATGCATGATAGCACCTAAGTAGCTACTTTTGTGTATTCTTATTACGAGAATATACTTATTTTTTACTTATTTAGAGCAAAAAAGGAAATAAAATTGTATAAAATATTTTTGAATTTCACAAACATCAAAAAATCAATCATATTTTTGAAGTAATCTATAATTTCTTTGTATAAAAGGAAAGTTCCAAAAGGAAAATTTAAAAAAAGGTTTCGCAATGAGTCAGCATAATTTTGTTTAATAAAATCGGCTGCACATATCTTTCTTTTTTCAGTCATTAAAAACTATGCTATAATATAGAAAGGACACGTGTTAATGGGCCCCCATACTTTTAATTTAATCTTTTTACTGATATGAGAAATATATGATTTTCTTTTGCATTTGCAGCATAGGAATATTATTATTCAAGTTATTCAGAATCTTGTTCTTTTTTTGTAGGGTTTTGTGATAAAAGAATGATATGAAAAAAAAAAGTTGAAATTCCATATATTTCTATAAAAAATCCATTTTAACAGTGTATCTAATTTTTATATATGAAACTCAAAATTCATATGTGTATATTATACACAAAGTATATGTGCTAGTATACATAATATTTTACATATAACAAAACATATATATTTACATATATACATAAATATATTTATATATATGTATATGATCCATATGTATATATAGGTATATGTGTATATATAAATTTTATGTATACATTTATATAGTTATATAATAATATATATGTATATGTATATGCATTATGTATTATGTATATGTTTTATGTTTATGTATATGTGGTATATTATATAATATATTGATCCCCTGCTTGCTTGCCACCAGATATTATCAAAAAAATATATATTTATATTATAATATATATATATTATATATAATTTTATATATAATATATATATATATATTATTAAAGTTAATGTGCAAAATAAAATGTATTTATAGGTTATATGATATATTTTTGTATAATATACATATATAAAATATTTTTGTTATTGTATATATAGTTATGTATATATATTTTATTTATATTGTGTGTGTGTGTGTGTGTGGTTCTGTGTGGTGGCGTGTGCGTGTGCGTGTGGTGGGTGTGCTTTTTCGTGTGCGTGTGCGTGTCGTGGGGCGTGTGCGCGTGGATGCGTGGCGTTTGTGTGGTGGTTTTTGGGTGTGTGTGTGGGTGTGGGGTGGTGTGGTGTGTTTTGGGGTGTGTGTGGTGTGGTGTGTGTGTTGTTATCTTGCCACCCGATATCAAGAGAGAGGGACCCTTTGTGCAGGTGAATGAAAAGCTCTTTTAAATTGTGGTATATTTTTGAAAGGAGTTGTAGCCACCCAAAGATCCGTGTTCCTGGCGAGGTGGTGGGGCTGGACCCTGTTTGGGGGTTTTCTGTCGCTGGTCCTCTCTCTCGTCGGGGGGTCACTTTATGTATGGGTGACGGGTAAATTTTCCCCGAAAAAAAAAATTTTGCCCCGCAGATCACAAAAAAAAATGCTCACTCCTCTTTATAAGTGCCCGGATGGCCCCTCAACCAGTATTTTTATCGTTTTTTGGTAGAAAAATTATAAATTATAAAATCAGAAAATTTTCCCCTTTAAAAAAGATTTTTCCCTGCAAAAAAAGGCTTTTTTAAGAGTTGGGGGGGGGAACCCCCCTTACCCCCTTAAGTGACGCCCTGCTCTCCCCCTGTTTGTTGAAAGTGTTTTTTATGCAGAACTCTTCAAGCCCGGGGTTCCTGAGTCGTAGAAGTGCCAAAAGAAACAAACAGGCACCTGTTGATTAAGAGGAAGGCAGCGTGGGACCGAAGTATGAAACATACTATTGGTCTTGATGTTTTCTCGTTTGCCACCCCCGTAAGGGCTGCTAAGTATTTTTTACTATGTAAAGAATTTTGCATAAATGTAAGTTTATATATGTAGATAAGGTATGTATATTTTATATATATATATTTTATATTTTATATATATATATATTTTTAATATATATTTTAATTTATATATATAAAATTATATATTATAATTTATATATAAATATTATAATATAAATAATATATATATATATATAAATATATTATAATATATAAAGATGTATGTGATATATTATATATGTTGTATACATATGTTATATATAGGTAATACATATATATTATATATTAATATATATATATATATATATATATGTATATATATATATGTGTGGGTGTGTAATATATGTATATAAATAAATATATTTAAAAAAAAAAAAAAAAAAAAAAAAAAAAAAAATATAAATATAAAATATATATATATATATTATATATATTTTAAAATATAATTATTGTTTTGTGTGTGTGTGTGTGTTGTGGGGTGGTGTGTGTGTGTGTGTGTGTGTGTGTGTGTGGTGTGTGGTCCTGTGTGGTATGTGTATTTAGATGGTATTTTATATACATATAAAATTTTATATATATATATATATATATATATATATGTTTATTTATATATATATATATAAAAATATATATTAGTATATATAGATATGTATATAAGTATATATATAATGTATATTGTTGTATTGTTAAAATATGTATATAAGTGTGTATATAAGTATATATTAAGTATATAAAGTGTATGTGTATATATGTGTATATAGATGTTGTATATAAGTATATATATAATGTTTTGTGTATATATAATGCATATATCTGATCATTATATAATATATTATATATATATATAATATATATATTATATATATTATATATGATTATATAGAATTATGTTAGTATTGTTTTTATGATATACCTTTATTTTATATATATATAAAAGATATAAATATATATCATAATAATTCTGGTATTATATTGTTATAATATAAAATAATTTTTATATATTATATATTATTTATCTATTTGTATTATTATATTATATTATAATATTAATAATATATATATATTTTAAAATATTATATATAAATATGAATTTGTTATACATTATATAAATGTAATTGGTCTATATATGTATATATATACAAATATAATATATATAAATTAAAATATTTTTAATATATATATATTAATTATATTATATATTGTTACAATTTTCCTCTCAACTAAATCTCTCTCAATGAAGATTTGTATTTTTTAACTAGGGTGTTAATAAAAATTGAAATAAAATCATAAATTTTTCGGGTTTAAGTCGCCCTTAATTTTTTTCTTATCACGTTTTTATTAATTCTCCTATATTTTTTAACACAAAGTTTAATTGTCCATTTATTTTTTTAAATATCTCAAAATTTTACTATGTTTTTACCTTTAAATTTGTCATTTTTAATTTTAAACAGCAAAATATTTGTTTAATTTTTATAGAAGAAATTTATAAATTCACCAGACTATAGTACTTTTTATTTCTGTGATAATCTTTTTAAATTTTTGTCCATATAACTAAAATTTTTAATTTGGTAAAGCTTAATCATTTAACAAAAATTTTCAAAAAATTTAATAATTTTTAAAAAAACATAGAAACTATAAAATTCGGTCCATATGTCATTTTTTCACAACAAGTCATACTATAAATTTTTTTCAAGTTGAATAATCATCAAGGATGCGCAAATGGAAAATATTAAAAAAATAGTAAGTTTTAAAAGTATTGTCAAAAAAGAAATCTAGCCCTCGGAACAGCCAAGAAAGGAAATTATTTTGGGAAAATGTTGCTTGTTTTTAACAAAATAATGCACTAGGCCCAAAAAAAAAGTTTAAATGAAGATTAATTCCCTTTAGGTGTAAACACCAAATTTCTCCCCCAAAAAAAACACAAAATGGGCAAAAATTGTGCCAGAAATTAATCAATATTTGGTTTTTGGGAATTTAAACATTTATTAAAAAAAAGGGTTTTAACAGACCAAAAGGTTTTAAAATCGGGTATCAACAAACCCCCCAGCCCCATTTAGCCCAAAAATTCACCCGTATTTTTAGTTCAAATTTACTATTTTTCGTATAAAATCATCAATAATCATGTTGGAAACTTAGTGCTGAAAGGCAGTAAACTTACAGCAAAATCATAGTCCAAAACAAATACACAAGACCGCGGTCTTATCTCCAAGTTCTAATTTGAGCCCACTGGGTCACCATTATTTATATAGTGGCACAAGTCTGGTCATGGCATAACATGATATATACAGGAACAGGAGTCAGGACGAAAGATAATGCAATCCTGGCCAATGGCCACTGGGCTGCTTGACAGGTTCAAACACTTTGTAACCATGTGAGAGGTGTGTAACATGCTGTAAAAGCAATCCATAAAGGGTTTAACTAATGTATAGAATATACAACTTTCCAAAATATATAATTTTATATATATATATATATATAAAATATATATATATATATTATATAATATATATATATATATATGTATGTATATATATGAATATATATGACATGTGTCTATGTAATATGTATATGTAAATATGTATTGTATGTATACATACACACACATATAATACATGCATATATATATATATATATATAATATATTATATATATTATATATTATATATATAATTATTATATATGTGTGTGTGTGTGTGTGTGTGTGTGTGTTTTGGTGTGGTGGTGTGTGTGTGTGTGTATATAAATATATGTATATATTATATTATATAAAATAATATATATTAAAATTTTAATTTTATAATGGTGTGTGTTGGGTGTGTGGTGTGTGTGTGTGTGTTGTGTGTGGGGTGTTGTATAAAAATAAAGTATATATATATATATTATATATATATATATTATATATATATATATATATATATTGTGAAGGACATAAAATTAAATTTATAAGTAAACTTAGGTGAAGGTAACCTTTGAACAGTCTGATATATTATGTTAGATTACTACATGTGCAGAAATTATAAGTCCTACAAGCAAGACAATTAGATATATCATGAATAAAGAATATCGTGGCAGATCACAATATATTTTAAAATAAAATATATATATATATAATATATATATATATTATATAATATATATATTAATATATATATGGGTAGAAAACCAGGTGGATTTCGAAACTGTAGTCTCCCTTTTTAATAAATTTAGTTTTTGTATTGTGTGTTTTCTTCCATAGTATCAGCACAGATTAGTTTTCTCCATTCACACACACCCCACACACACACATATATAAATATATATTATATAATTAATATATATATATAATATAATATATATATATAACAAATTTTATATACATATATATATATATATATATATATATATACTATATATATATATATATATATATAATATAATATATATATATATATATGTGTTTTGGTGTGTGTGTGTATCAGTAAATTTAGAGTGCACAAAATGTGGGTTCCAGTCGAACTAGAATTCCCGAGTGAAGATGTGGCCATTAACAGTTAAACTGTCCGTTGTAGGCAGTGTCAGGGGTCGCCTGTTGTTAGGGGTGCCCAGTTTCATTTTTTTCCTGACAGATGGGAGGTCAGGTAGGCTCCACCCTTGGAGGAGAAACGGGTAGTTTTCGCCCCCGAGCGCCCAAATTACCGGGTGAATTGGGTGGTCGGGGAGGTGGGCCCTTTGTCAACCTCCTCCCCCATATAACCACTGGCAACTATTTTTTTAAAGGGATATGCTGGGGAGGGGTGCGCCCTTCCCACCCGCAAGCAGGCGGGCTGGGGGTCCCGTTGGGAGGGCAAATTCGGGCGTAGGATTGGAATGGATTTACTTGCCCCGCCCACCCACCATAAAGTTTGTGGGGCAAAGCCCTGGGGGAACCCCTACGGGGGAAAGGGGGCCTCACAGCCGCCGGCCCGTTTATTTGGGGCGTATGGCAGGAGTGGCAGAGAGGGCGGCACCCAGAGTGCCCGCCGAGTTAACCTCGGGCAAGTTTCCCCCGGGAAGGTGCTTGAAAATTGGCCTTGTGGCGGTGAGGGGTTATTTGCTATAAGGAAAATTGGGTGCGGGAGTTGAGGGGGGCTGCCTCCCATGGTGGAAGACCTGGCAGGGGCACGAAGTAGGGGGGTCCCCTACTATGGTCGGGCCGCCTGATGTTTATCACCTCCGGGGAAAAGCATAGCCATCTCTAGGATCCAGGCTTGGTAGTTGAGTGCCCGGTTCATAGCGTATTATGGATGAGATAAAGCATCCCTTTTGGTTTGTTCTTAGCTGTATATCTCCTATGATGTTTGTAAACTGTTTTAAAGAGGCGCCCCTTCCCAAAATCCACCGTGGAAAAACAATTGCCCCCAAAAGATGTCGCATTTTTCTGGCGCTTAAATCAGTTCGGCGGCCGAGCGGTAGAAGTCTTGGGCCCCCATGGTCGGGACTGACCCCAGCAGGGGTAAACAGCCCCCCTTCTCCAGGATTTGTAGGGCCCATAATGAGGACTCTCTCCGGGTCCAGGCCCAAACCCGGCATCGCTGGAATGGTATAATGATAGGGGTACAGGGGCCCAAAGGAATTGCCCACATTTTTTTAGACATGATGGGGGTCCTCCAGAACTTTAGGTTTACGGAGTGCGTTTTGTGGCACTGCCCCAAAGGGGTTGTGGTACCCAGGATCCACCTCAAAACCCCCTCCCCCCAGTGGCCACTCTAAGGGGTTTTACTTGGACGATTTACAGAGGAGAGCCATGGGTTTACCCCTGCGTCTCGATCAATTCCAAAACTGAAAAAACCCGATGGGGCCCAGTTGCATTTTGGGAGTTCTTCAAACACGAAATAGGCCGGATTCCCTTGGTGACACCAGGGCAAGGCAGAACCCCAATCCCAAAATTTGGGGAACCACTGGGATTGCTGGCTCGGGTGAATGGCAAAAGGCTTTTGTCACTCTTTGGGGCGTAGGGCTCGGACACTGCTGAGAAAACAAGGAACGTTCACAGGAATCGCTGAGGAGCTTTAAGACTTTTTTTGTAAACACCCTTTACCTGCCCACCAACCCTCAGAAAACTGAATCCCAAGCCTCCCGCAGATGATGCAGTGATCAAAAGGGTGGATGGATATTCAGTCAGTGGGGGGCCTGAATGTTGGGGTGAGTATTTTGAGCAGTTGACCAGGTGACCCCCAAAGTTTGTTTTAGGGAAATGATATCCAATACCCTGGGCCCGACCCCCCATCAGCAAGGAAACTCCCCCCCAAAAGGAGGTTAGGTGGAATTTCCCAAATGAAAAATGGAAAAACTGAGGCATTGTGATATCGTTAAAAGCAAAGGCTAAAGGGGGAACCATGGTTTGGGGCTGCATACATCTTGACGCCATCTGGCGTCGGGGACCATTCCCTCGCCCTGTTGAGGGCATAGTATCCCCCTCTGGAAAGGGGAAAAGGGAAAGTTTGGACGTAGAACTACCCTGGCATTACACTGGTTTGCATCCAAAATACAAGGGATCAAGACTGGGGCCCGTCTGGATTCATCCCGGCGGCCCCAATAGACCGAAAACTAGGCTTCGAGAATTGTGGGAAAGCGTTTTGAGTTTGGTCTGGGTTGTTGCAGCCAACCTCAACCTTAAAAAGGCGTTTTACAGGGTGAATCATGAATCGTTGTGGGAGATCCCTGAGACTCGGGGGAAATTTCCCAAATGCATATTATTGGCCTTATAGCAAGCTTATATACTGGTACTGAAAATACTGTAAAGTGTGGTGGGAGTCAAACTTCTTCCCTGTTAATTCAGGGGTGAGACAAACCTGTCCTTGCACCAACACTTTTCAACACCTGTATGGACTGGATAATGAGTTACTGGCCAAAGTCAGCATGGAGCAACATTGGGCAATATCAAGGTCTCAGACCTTGAATTTGCTGATGTTGCTATCCTATCTGAGTCCCTGGAGTCACTGGTGGCGGCTCTTGATGCATTTAGCAATGAGGTGAAGCTCTTAGGCCTTGAGGTCTCCTGGCCCAAGCCCAAATATTCAGGACTTTGGGGGCCTGTTAGGAGAACCCTGTTCAATTGATCCATACTTGCGGCGAGGAAGTTTAAGTTACAGAGAGTTTGACATACCCTTTGGGAGTGTAGTCCATATCTCTGAACTGTCAGAACAAGAAGTCAGTAGACAGATTGGTCTGGCAACAGAAGCAAAAAACTCGATCAACAAGTGCATTTAGAAATGTCAGTACCTATGCAGAAGGACCAAGCTGTCTTCAAGGCCTTGATACTGCCAGTTTTACTCTATGGAAGTGAAACCAGGACACTATCTAGTGCCTTGGAGTCTCTTCTTGATGCCTTTTATAACAAGTCTCTTCGCTGGATCATGTGGTACAGTTGGCAGGACCTTGAGACTGACATGGGACCTGTTACTTAAATCGGGATCGCCAACCTCAGGCTGCATGGGCACACTAGCTTTGTTTCCTTGTGAATGACCCTGCCCTCAGGTTGTCTCTTTGTGAGACAACCCTGGGTGGGGGAGCCCTGTAGGACCCCGGAGGTCATGTCGGAGGAATTAGAGAATGGCCAAGGGCCTGCCTGGAGATTTACCATGAGGGACTCTCATGGCTGGATGCGAAGGGTTTTATGCGGCCATGCGCTACCACAAAAAAGCCCCCCTTAAAGATGATGATATAAAATACATATACATATAGGTTAAATATATATGTATTATCTTTTTATTTCATAATATCATATATATTTTTACATTTTCATATTTTAACATACAAAATTCAAATAAAATAATAGAATATATCAAAATTTTGTATATATACTTATATGTAATTTTACATATTTTATTATATTAAATTATATGTAATTTAAATATATGAAATTTTTAAATATTTGTATATTTAATATTTTATATATGTATTGTATTTTTGTATATATGAAATATGTAATGTGTATAAAAATGAAATATTTTAAAATTTTTAGTAAAAAATTGTAAAATTTTGGTATATAATTATTATTAATATAATAATACAAACTCCCGTATATATGTATATATATACACAAATTTTTGTAATATATAAAATACTTATAGTATAGGCATATAACACACATGTTTTATATATACATGAATGTATATATAAATTTTGTATTATAGACATCATCATAATAAAGGGTTTAACCCCCAAGGGGGGTGCATGAAAACAACACCCTTTGCTTCTACCCACGAGGGTCCCTCAGGGCGAGCCCTCCGGGCGGGCCCTTCCCATTTTCAAAAATCCTCGAAAACAGGTCTGTCAAGCTGCCAAAAAACCTACCCCCCCCTAAGTTTTCCCACAGGCCCCTCCTACACCTCGAGTGCCCTCGAAAAGAGACCCCCCCTGAGGGGCAGGCCCTCCAAGGGAAACAACTAGGTGCCCATTTATCCTGATTTGGGGGTTTCCCAGTTATCCCAGTAACAGGCCCTCATCCCAGTCTCACGGGCTCCCACATTTTGGACACTTTGCCCTTTCTAACTGTACCCCAATTCAGTGAAGGACTTTTTACAAAAATAAGCAATTCCAAGGGAATGATATTTGGGCCCAAAAGGGAAAACAAAAAGAATACCCCCGTCCTTTTTTTTTGGGGGCCCCAAAACTGGGCCAAGGTTTTCAAAAGGTTTGAAAACCCCCAACTTTTAAGCTTCCAATGGGTCCCCAAAGCCTTACCCAAAACACCCTTTCCAAAAGGGGCCTTTTGGGTTTAAAATTTCCCGGTTTGTTAAAAATTTGGGAAATTTGGTTTTGGGCCGACAAAAAATTGTTGAAAAAGAAACTTTTTTGGGGGTTCTAAAACCAAGCCCCAGAGAAAATTTAAATGGGTTCCTTTTTTTAAAGGGGGGGCTACCAAGGTTTTGAAAAAAGGGGCTTCCTCCCTTTTTTGGAACCCTTTCCCAACTCCCTCCAACCCTGAAACCCCGGGGGGGTTTAACGGAAATGGGTTTTCCCCCTAAAAGGGACCCCTAAAGGTTCCCAAAAAAAAAAAAAAACCTTTTTGGGACTTTTAAACCTTTTTTTGGGAAAAATTTTTTTTTTAAATTTTTAAAATTTTTTGAAAACCCATGATTGGGGGTGGGATAGAAATTTTTTGCAAATAAGGGTTTGAAAATTTTTTAATTTTTAAATTTTATTAAAAATTGAAACCCAACCCACATTTAAGCAATTTTTTTTCCCAAAACAACCTTATTTAGGCTTTGTTTTTAAAAAAGGAAAATAATTGTTTTCCGGGAATTTTCCCCCAAAATTTTTAAATTTTTTAATAAAAATTTCTTAGGAGGTTTTAAAGCCTTTATACTTTTTATATCCATAAGTATATATTTATCATATATATGTGCATATTTTAACATATTTTGGTATACATACATATATATGCCCATATAATATTTAAAATTAAAAAATAAAAAAACCCTTTCCCCAAAACCGGGCCCCGGGAAAACTGGAGGGCAAGTCCAAAACCAAACCCATTCTACAAAAAAATGGGGAATTTAGGATCTAACTGGGGCCCAAAGACATTACCTATCTACCATAAAAGGGAAAATTTAACAAATCTTACACCCCCCACTTTCCCTTTTGGGCACCCGAGAATTGATTTAGAATTTTGAGACCCAAAATCCCCATATCCTGAGGGGATATATATGAAAAAAGGGAAAAAACCCATTTGGAAAATGGGTGTAAAACCCCCGCTATCTTTTATGTATGGTAAATAGGTAATTTCCCATGGACTTGGTTCAATCCCAGTTCACTTTTTATTGGGGGTTTAGGCCCTCCGGTTTTTATAAACCCGGACTGACCTAGGGTTTGAGGCCCCGGGCAGGGGGGTTGTTTTTCAGTGGGGTAGCAAGGTAATGGCGCCCGGGGGCCCAAAGGGCAATTTTCGCCCCCCACCCTCCGGAAAAAAAAAAAGAAAAAGAATTTTTTTTTTTTTTGGGCCAACGAAAACACTTTTTTGGTTTTTCTAATGACACATTCATCTTTTTTACTTTCATAACTGAAAAGTCCCTGAATGAAATTTTCTTTGGTGTCCATCTCCTCTGGGACTTTTCCCCTCTAAAAGAGAGGGTTGGCCCCAAGGGTTGGGTCAATTCCCAGTTTGACTCAAAAGTTTGTCTAAGGGAAGTTTTTAAAAAGTTTTTTGCTTCGAAAAGCTCCTTTTTTGCAGCTTTTCGACGGTACGCAAATCGAGGCAAAAGCGAAGTGAGATTGTAAAATTTTGGGGTGGGGGAAAAATTTTTCCAGAGCCCCCTTCACAATCCCTTTTTTTCATTGAAGGGAAAACCCAGGGGCTTGGGAAACTTGAATTTTTACGTTGCCGTCAATTTGGGAAAATATGCATGAAACCTTTCCCCAACCGTTTTAAATTCTTCAATGAGAATTTCCGGCATAACTTCACCTAAGTAGAGAAAAATTTTTGGGTCTGCTTTTTTTAATTTTGTTTGCCCTTTTGCTCATTTTTAAAAATGAACGGGGGGCTAAAGCCCAAAAGGGTCCCCTCAAATTCTCTTAATTGCCTAACGTTTTTCGACTTCCGCTAATAAACGATCCACGATTTCAAAAATTCCCCTGCCTTCCCTTTCTCTACGGTCTACCCTGATTCCCTTGTCGTCACAGAAACTTTGAGCCCGCTTCGCTTAAAATGGAGACCAATTCACGCGTTCATCCCTGAAATACACGGGTACGAAAACATTTTTTGTCGCCACTGATCTAAAAAAGGCCCCCCTTTCTGCAGGTATTGTTTAGCGTAGTTGATTTTTCCCTTTTGTACTGGCCCCAAAAAACAAATGCTATGAATGTGTATGACATGGTGCAAAGTCCCGCAGAGCGCCAGCACGCCTTTTGTGGCTAGATTTTCAGATGCCCCCTCTCTCAACTCTTCCAGGGGAGTAAAGACTTGGGCCAAGTTACCTTTTGAGCAAAAGACAGCATCGTGGGTTTTGCACTCCATCGGGTATCAGAATCAGATACCCTTTTGACAGTCCAAATTTTGGGGGTTTCTTCAAACACTTCCCCTCTATGAGTTAAAACGAAAAATAAACAAAATTCTCTCTATTTTCCAAAAAAAGGGTTTCAGCATTTGGGGTTAAAATTTCCCGGGGGCATGGACTTTCCCCTAAATTCAAGGAATTTTTGTTCCAAGCCTGAAAACCCTGCCCGAAATTGGGTTGCGAAATTTTTGCTTGAACACCACGATGGGTACCTGCCCTTGTTGCAGGGGGGATTGGGCATAGCCTTTGGGCCCTAACAGTTTTTTTTGGGTATCTAGCCCCTCTTTACCCAAATTTACAATGATAACATTGGTAACTTTTTCCTTCGGCGGTCTTTCCCCCCCTAAAGGAAAGAAAACAATGAATGATTCTTTGATATCAAACCCTTTTCCCTTTTTTTAATGGGACAACGGGGTCGGCCCGAAAAA
>NW_023661591.1:0-7500 GCF_015228065.2 Penaeus monodon
TTCCCTGACCAAAGGGGTTTTTTTCCCCTTTTTTTTTTTTGGGGGAACTTGGGCTGGTTTGCCCACCCATGGCTAAATGGCAATCGGGGTGAATTTTCCTTCCCCAAAGGGGAAACACGCCCCGGGCCGGTGACCGAACCCTGTACTCAGATTGCCGTCTGACAGTTTGAGCCCCGAGTCTAACCACTCGCCCCGCGGGCTTTATTTTATATATATATATATATATATATAATATATAATATATATAATATATATATATATATATTCTACACCCCCAATACATACATAACACACACATACAGACACAAAATTTCTATAAAATAATATAAGAATATATATATATATATATATTAATATATAATATATATATTTATATATATATTTTATTATATATATGTATGGATATATATATAATATTTTTTTTTTTCACAAAACACAACACACACACAACACACACACACACCACACCAACACATACCCCTCACAGACACCCACCCCACACACCATGTGTATAATATATATATATATTTTATTATAAAAAATTAATTATAATAAAATATAATTATTTTTATATATATATATACACTATATATATAAAAATTATAAAATTTTAATATTTTAATATATTATTATATATATATTTATATATATTAATATAAAATTTAATATATTATAAAATTATACACACACCACACCCACCACCACACAAAATCACACACACACACACACCACCACAACACACCCACACACACACCCACACACACACACACATTCAACACGCACGTACGCCCCCAACACAACACACACACACACACACACACACACCCACACACACACCCCACCACACCACACACACAAAACTATATTAATATATATATATAATTATATATATATAATATATATATATATATATATAGGAGGGGATGGCCGGTTTTTTAAAAGCACTAAAAGACGGCACGACGGCAATCTGAGTTCGAGGGTTCGGTCACCGGCCGGCGCGTGTTCCGTTGGGAAAGGGAACTTGACCCGATTGCCTACCTACCCACTGGTGGAAAACCCAGCCCAAGTCAGTGCTGACCCCAAGCCCGGTAAAGTAGAGAGAATGATTATAAAAAGGTACCATGTATTCACCCCAAGAGCATACAACATAAAAACTAAAATTAAGATCAGCTGTGCCACGGCAGCTCAAACAGAACCTACCGAAAAAAAAAAAAAAAAAAAAAAAAAAAAAAAAAAAAAAAAAAAAAAATATATATATATATATATATTATATATATTATATTAATATATATATATAATTAATATATATATATATAAATAGTATAAATATATATAACATATATAATATAAAAATATATATTATATATATATTATATATATATTTATTATAGTACAGTATATACGTATAAAGTATTTAATAAACATGTTCTAAAAAACCCCCTTTTAATGAAAAAATTTCCTCAGTTATAAAGTAAATACAACATACATGTCTGTGGTGTCTCCACACTACACAACGTACACAAAAACCCCAAACACACACACAACACACCCCACACACACACACCCCACCACACACACAAAACACACACACACCAACACAATTATATATATATTGTCCTGGTAAGACAATAACTGCACCCTGGTTTTTCCCCTTGAACAAGGATAGCACCCTATTAGCTCTCTTACCAGGGTTGGGGTGAAACTGTCGGCAGCAGGGCGGGATATTGGGAAAAACGCTCAGTTTACGTTTACGGTTTCCCCCAAAAATTGTCTAGGTATTACAGTGAAACTGTTTTAAAAGAGCAGAGATATTTCCCTCCTAGTTAGGGGAGACTGCGAGTTGGGAAAAAAGGGACCCTGGGGAATTCCACTCAACTTTTCTTTTCCCTGAAAAAACCTCTAACAAGATTAAATACAAAAATGATAATTCATACCACATCCCCGTCGCGTGGGTTTTAAAGGGGCGCGTTTTTCGTGGGAACAGGTGAAAAAAATGTTAAATATGCATCTGGAAGACAAAGAAGATAAAGAAAACATGCCAATTAAGAAACACATTAAAAATCAAAAGTGGAACGTAGGAAAATGAAAGAGTTTGGAAAAATTACATACTTTTTTGTAACGAAAGGGGAAAGATACAAATTCAAATACTAGGAATAAGTGGCCCAATTGAAAAGTAAGGATTTCAAAAAAAAGAAAACAAGACAGTTTTTTTTCTGGAAAAGAAAAAGGGGAAATTGCTATGATCCTCAGAAAAAAACTACAAGGCACAAATTGGGTACACCCCAATAAATGATCGCATTTAAAAGTCGAATAAAAGCAAAACCCATAACATTATATTAACAATGCTACGCCCCAAACCAAACATTG
This sequence comes from Penaeus monodon, assembly GCF_015228065.2. Taxonomy (NCBI): domain Eukaryota; kingdom Metazoa; phylum Arthropoda; class Malacostraca; order Decapoda; family Penaeidae; genus Penaeus; species Penaeus monodon. The sequence continues at coordinate 2,368 of NW_023661591.1, forward strand.
AAAAGGATGAAAAAATGGAAAATTTTTAAAAACACTCTCCAAGATACTTTGACAAAACCCCTAACAAGATGTAAAGAAAATCATGGAGACCTAAAACCCAAAGTAAAAAAAAATTATAAAAAAAATGACACCTGGGGAAAATTTTGGGCCCTTGGAGATATAAATGAAAGAGGTAAAGATTTTTTGAATTCTGTAGACAAAAATCTAGTTAGAGCAAATACTTTGTTCCAACCCCACCCAAGACACTTGTACACGGGGTTTTCACCAGACAAAAGAACATGCAACAAATTGCTACATTGTGCAAACCAAAAGGGGGAAAGTTCATAAAAAATGCCAAGACAAGCCCTGGTGCCGACTGCAACAGGACCACCAACTACTAACTATCGACTTTAAAAAAAGCTCAGAAAGTGGAGCGCCAACAACCCCTCAAAGGGTGACCCAAAATCTTTATAACAATTACAAAATTTCGTGCCAAAAAAATTTTTAAAAATCAATCAATGTGAAAAAGATAAAACACCAAAGAGTTTGGAAAAAGGAAAAAAACTCCTGCCAGCACTGCTTAAGAAACTATCGCCAAAAAAAAAAAAGACAAATTCCCCCTGGGGACTGAAAGAAAACTAAGTGAAATTGAAAAAAAGAAGATGCCCAAAATCAAAGGGGATAAAAATCCCGCTGAAAAGGTAATTTACAAAAAAAAAAATACAAAAACAAAGATTATTGCGACAAGATAAGGAAAAAAAATTTAAATGAAAATTTCCAGAGAAATTTAAAACTGTTCTACAAAAAGACAACAAAGAACTCTACCAGGAGTACGAAAAACACACGAAATTTTTAAAACCCACAATGGACATACAAAACTGAAGATGGATGTTTCATGTGATGGAAAAAAAGTCAAAAAATAGAGGAATCAAATTTTTTTCCAAATTATACAAAAAAATAAAAACTAACAACAACATTAATTAGATCAATGACAACGAAATGAACCACCCCCATGCTAGGGGGAATTTTTTAAAAAACCATAAAAGTTGTAAAGAATAACAAGAGCCCCGGAATGATGAAATAACAGCAGAACTAAAAAAATGCTGGCGAAAATTTGGGAAACTTTTCTTTCAAACTCTGTACAAAAATATGGAAGAAAAGAAAATGGCCCGAAGACTGGGGAAAATCAGTCTTTATCCATACCTAAAAAAGGTGACGCACTCCCAAACAAAAATAAAGGACAATTGCTTAATAAGCCAGCAGCAAAATTTTTTGAAAAATTTTTGCGAAAAAATGAGTTGAATTAAGAGAGGAAATTGCAGACGAAAAGCAGGTTTTTTTACCCTGGAAAAGGTACCAGAAACCAGATTCTAAATTTAAATTTATCATAGAGAAAAAAGAGACAAAAAAAGACCTATACCTGTTTCTCGATTATGTGGGGCTTTTTATACTGTTGCACGAATCCTCTGGAATAACAGAACATATGAGGTTTTCCCAAAAAAACTCCCCTAAAAAAGCCATGTTGACCAAAAACAAGCAGCTGTAAGAAAACCCTTAGGGTTAACAAATGGTTCGAAGTCAAACAAGGGTGCGCAGGGTTTCATTCTGTCTCCCCCCTCTTTAATATTTATTCTGGAACAAAGTGAAGGTGCTTGGAGAATTTTTAAGGAAGGGGATGTTGGAGGATACAAAATTCAATCTGAGTTACCTGATAAGTTTGATTGTAGCAGTATCACTGAACACACAATACTAGATAAAATTAAGAAGCAACGAAAAGGCTGGCTTTTTCAATGCCAAGAAAACTAAGTCATGAAAATTTAAGATAACCGGCAATGAACAAAAGATGAACATGTTCAATCAAAGGGAAAGATTGGGAAAAGTGAAGAGTTCACTTTCTGGGGCTGTTTTAACTAATACATATGAAGATTTACCGGGGATAAAAAAAAAAATTACCCCTTGCCAAAAACGCACAATTTCTCTAAAAATCGGGGAAAACCGAACTTCCTTTCGGACAAAGCTGAGGTTTTTGAACCCTTAGTTTTCCCAATTACATCATATGGTCTGAGTTTGGGTCTGAAGTAGATGACAAGAAAAAATCAAAATTTGAAATTGGTGTTACAGGGCGAGACTGGATTAGTGGACAGAGAAGAAGCGAATGTGAAATGCGAGAAAAAAAGAATTATAAGACCAGTGTGGAATCTTGAACAAGAGGAAAATTAAAATTTATTGGTCATGTAATAGAAAATAAAAGTATTTAGAAAAAATGCTGAAAGGGGTGGTGATAGGAAACGAGAAAAGGCAAACCCAAAAGGGAAGACTGGCGACAATATCAAAAATATTTTGGGGGTGTCGAGGTACAAGTGGAAAGAAAAGCGTAAGATCGGTTTTGTGGCGAAGGATGGTGGAGAGGTCCACGGCTGCTCAGACATGAGCATACCGTTATTATGATGATGAATAATAAGTAAAATATAATATATATAAAATATATATATATATTTTAATTTTATATATTAAATATATATATATATATTATAATATAAGGTGTGTTGTGTTTTTGTGTGCGTGGTGTGTGTGTGGTGTTTTGTGTTGTTGTTGTTATGGTGTGGTGTGTGTATGTGTGTGTGTATATATATATATATATATTATATTTTTTAAAAAATAATATATATATATTATTTAGGTTTGTGTGTTGTGTGTGTGTGTGTGTACGGTGTGTGGTGTGTGTGGTGTTGTGGTGGTGGGTGTGTGTGTGTATGTGGGGTGGTGGTGTGCATGCTGTGTATGTGTGTGTATGTGTGTGTGTGTGTGGAGTGTGAGTGTGTTTGTGTGTGTGTGTGTGTGTGTGTATGTTGTGCGTGTGTGGTGTGTGTGGTTTTTTTGTGTGTGTGGCGTGTGTGTGTGCGTGTCATGCATGGGAGTGTGTGTTGTGTGTGTGTGTGGTGTGTGGTGTGTGTGTGTGTGTGTGTGTGTACATATAAATATATAATATATATTATATATTATATTAATAATATGTGTGTGTGTGTGTGGTGGGGTGGGGTGTGTTGGTGTGTGTGTGTGTGTCTTGTGGTTTTTTGTGGTGTGTGTGCGTGTGTGTGTGGTGTGTGTGTGTGTGTGTGTGTGTTTTTGGGGGTATGTAGTATGTATTTGTGGTGTTTGTGGTGTGGTGTGTGGGTTTTTTGTGTGTTTTTGGGGTTTTTGTGTGTGGGGGTGTGGTGTGTGGTGTAGTGTGTGGTATGATGGTGGTGTGTGTGTGTGTGGTGTGTGTGTGCGTTGTGTGTGTGTGTGTGTGTGTTGTGTGGTGTGGTGTTGGGGGTGTGTGTTGTGGTGTGTTGGTTTGTGTGCAATTTTATATTATATTTATATATTATATATATATTTATTTATATATAATGCTTTGTTTATATGTGTGTGTTGTGGTGTGGTGGTGTGTTGCGTGTTGTGTGTGTGTGTGTGTGTTTTGGGGGTTTGTGTGGGGTGTGGTGGTGTGTATTCATATATGTGTGTGTGTGTTTTTTTTTTTTTTTTTGTGTGTGGGGTTTTTGTGTGTGTTGTGTGTTTGTTGTGTGTGTGGGTGTTTGTTTTGTGTGTGTGTGATTGTGTGTGTTGTGGGTGGTATATATATATATATATATATTATTATAAAATTATATATATTTTTTTAATTTTTAAAAAATTTTTTTGTTTATATGCTATATATAATCACAGTGTGTGTGTGGGGGGTGTCTGTGAGTGTTGAGTGTGGAGTGGTTGTGGTGGGGGTGTGTGGGGGGGTGTGGTGGGTGTGTGGTGAAATAAAAAAAATATATATATATATATATATATATATATATAATATAATATATATATATATATATTCATATATCTTTTTATATAGATTGGTTCTGTATGTGTTTATATGTATGTTATGGTATGAAAGTATAAATTTTTCAGGTAAACTCTAAATATAATATTTTCATATTTGTCGGAAAATTGGGTCATTTCCGCATCATAGAAAAATACCCTCAGAGACCGATCGTAGGGCGGACCTAGAATTACGACGATCCCAGCCAGCCTATCAGGAAATAGAAAGCTACATTGGGATCAGCCCCCCATTTTCCTGTAAGCGGGTCATCGCCCCGCCGTGTGCCGACCCGAGAAAAAGCCGAACAAGGGGCACACTTGGTCTACCCACTTCGACTGCCCCACCAAACCCCCAATTACCTGCCCCACGAATGTGATTAGGTAATATTGATCCTTTTTTCCAGAGTATTTTTGTCACACATACACACACACCACACACACACACACACACACACCACAACACACACACACACACACACACACATTATATATATATATATATAATTAAAATATATTATATATATATATATATAATATATATATATTCTTTCGTGTCATAACTGTGATTTTATATATTATATCGTGTTATATACGGATTATATATATTTTATCGTGCCTAAACTGTGTTTATTGAAGTTATAATATATTGTTTCGTATCGCTGCTGTGTTTTAAACCAACCCCTTTTTTTTCTCTATGTGTGATATTAGGTAAATTTTATACCCATCACAAGGGGGTGAGAATAAAATATATTATATATATATATTATATATATTAAATATATTATATATATTATTATATATATATTATATAAAAAACACACAAATTGTTATATATATTATAAATAAATATATATATAATATAATATATTTATTATATTATAAAATATTATATATTTAATATTATATAAATATATAATATAATGGTGGTGTGGTGTCTGTTGTGTGTGTGTGTGTGGTGTGTGTGTGTGTTTTTTGCATATATTATATATATATATTAATATATATATATATTATATTATATATATATTATAATAGATGTTGTATATTATTTGGGGTGTGTGTGGGGTGTTGTGTGTTGTGGTGTGTGTGTGTGTATTCATATATGTGTGGGGTGTGTTTTGGGGGTATGTGTTTTTGTGTGTTGTGTGTCTTTGTGTGTGTGTGTGTGGTGTGTGTGTGTGTGGGGGTGTGTTGGGTGTGTGTGTGTGTGTGTTTGTGTGTTGTGTGTGCGTGTGTGGAGTGTGTGGTGTGTGTGGTGTTGTGTGTGTGTGTGTGGTGTGTGATTGTGTGTGGGTGTGTGTGATATTAAAA
>NW_023661591.1:15000-17329 GCF_015228065.2 Penaeus monodon
GTTCACCATGGCAGTCTCTGCCGATTCACAGAACTCAACAACCTGACAGACCCGTTGCTCTGTGGGAACTCTTAAAGGGCCGTAACACTCGAAGCAGCTCGGGAGCCCATTGGTTTACCCCCGAGGGCAAGGCAGAATTCCATCTCCCTGGAGACTTAAGGCCACTGAAGCATGTCGCAAGGCTGGGCTGAAGGGAAATCAAGTTTTGCATCATCCATGTCATAGGGCTCGGACACTGCGAGAAGGGAAAGGGAACATTCATCGGGAAATCATGTGAGGGGTCGAAGCCTTTTTGGAAAATGACCTTTGCCCTCCTACCAACCCCTGAGAAATGAATCTAACCCCTCCTCACAGATGATGCAGCCCGATGCGGAGGGAGGGATCATCTAGAACATTTTGGGGGTTCGTGAACGTTGGGTTTAGTATTTTGAACAGTTATACCCGGTAGACCCTCCAACAGTTTGCTTGGATGCAAGCGATGTCTCAGTGCCGGCCGGGCCCCCCCTCAGCAGGAACTCCTACCTAACAGAGGGTTTGGCTGGGGTTTCCCAAATGAAGAGTGGGAAAGCTGAGGCATTGGATATCCCTGCTGAATGCAAAAGGCTGGGGTGAACCCAGGCTCAGGGCCGCATACAGCCTGACTGTCATTGGCAGTCGGGCCCTTCCCCCCGACCGCTGAGGGGGGTGGTCATCCTCTCTGGGAAAGGGAAAGGGGGGTCGTTGGAACTGTAGCAACTACGGGGGATTACATGCTCAGCATACCAGGCAAAGGGTTTTCCCCTACATTCTTTTGAAAAGGGTCCGCAACCACCTACTGAGGCATCAGGACCGAGCAGTCTGGATTTACTCCCCGGCAAATCCACAATAGACATATACTGCGCTTGAGTAATTGTGGGAAAGCCGTGTGAGTTTTTGGCGTGGTTTTTGAGCCCATCGATCTCAAAAGGCTTTGACTCGGTGCATGGGAACGTTTTGGGGGATCCTGATGCCCAGGGGAATTCTGACACAGATTATTGGCCCGATACAAGCCCCATACTGGTATAAATGCTGAAAGTGGTGGGGTATGTCAAACTTTTTCCCTGTTAATTCAGGGGGGAGGCAAAGGGTGCATCTTGCACCAACACTTTCAACACCGTATGGGTGGATAATGGGCAGATACTAGCCAAAACATGTGGGCAACAATAGGCAATATTAAGGTCCCAGACCCGACTTTGCCCAGAGTTGCCTCCTATCTGAGTCCCTGGAGCCTGATGGCGGCTCTTGATGCATTTAGCAATGAGGCGAAGCCCCTAGGCCTAGAGGACTCCTTGACCAAGACCAATGTTCAGGACTTTGGGGGCCTGTTTGGGGGACCAAATTGCGGCGAGGACGTTGAAGTTACAGAAAGTTTTGCATACCTTGGTAGCGTAGTCCATATCACTGGGTTGTCAGACCAGGAAGTCAGTAGACGGATTGGTCTGGCAAAAAGGACCATGAACTCGATAACAGAGCGTTTTGGGGTGCGGCCACAGGGACCAACTGCGTGTCTCAAGGCCTTGAACTGCCCGTTTTTGCTCTAGGAAGGGAAACCTGGACACTATCCCGTGTCTTTGGGGTCTCGCCTTTTGCCTTTTGTAACAAGTCCCTTCGCCGGGTCATGGGGTACAGTTGGGGGACCCGTTTCCAACCCGGCGGTTACACCATGAACTGGCATGGGACCTGTTATTGCATAACCGGGATCGCCAATGGGCTATATGGCCACCTAGTCGTTCCCCTGTGGCGGCCCTGCCCACCCGGTTGTTCTCTGCGAGACAAAATGGGGGAGGAGACCTGTGGGACGACCCAGGAGATCATGGTTGGGGAGCTCGACGAGACCGTCGCGAGGAATTAGAATAAGCCCTGGGCCGTGGAGATGCCTCGAAGGGTCCTCGTGGCTGGAGCGGGGGGTGGCGGCCATGCGCCCCCCGGGCGGCGTTAGCCCCTTTATGATGATGGGTATATATATATATATATATATATATATATAAAATTAAATATTAAAAATATATTAAAAATTTTTATATATAATATATAAATAACATATATAATCACATGGCTGTGTGTGTTTGTGTGTGTGTGTGTGTGTGGTGTACATATATATATATATTATTAAAAATATAATAAAAAATTTTAATATAAAATATATATATATATATAATTAAAATACTTTAAAATATATATAATTTCATTAAAATATATATATATTATATATTTATATATATTATTATATTAATATATATAATATATATATATTATTATTTCGGGTTGTATATGTGTGTACATATGTGTGTACCCAAAAAACGAATTTCCG
>NW_023661592.1:7500-17328 GCF_015228065.2 Penaeus monodon
TATCCATCCGATCAGGATAGTACATTTTTTTTTTTTGTTTTTTTTTTTTTTTTTTTGTTTGTCTTCCGTAAATTTTGTCAGAGAAATTGAAGATTACTTGCGATTTATCCACTTTTTTTCCTAATATCGAATGCCTAATTTTAGGGAGCTTCACTGGCTAGGAGGTTTTGTCCATGAGTTATTTTTTTTATGAACATTGTTCATGATCAGCCTTGATATACAATGTAATCAAGTGGTGATAATGTAGACTTTACAAATTTAATTCCTATTGAGTTTAAAGATTGACACTAGTTTCTTTTCTTCTTTTGACTAGTAATTTCTCGGTCCGGAGGACAAAACCACACAGGAGCCGGGATATGGTGAGGTGCTTTCAAATACCGTGTTAATGAAACACGAAAATTAAAGGAATTGTGGTGATAACAATCATAGTTTTTTACAATATGTTCAGAAACTATAATGTTCCTTCTGCGCTCGTTTCTGGAGTCGTAGAGCTTTTCAGTTCGTCTGAGTATCCAGTGCTGTCTTGCCATACTTGCGCTTTATATAACGTCGTTATAGCTTGCCACTCAGGCGTCTGATAGTAAGGACGAGAGGTAAACTAGACGCCGTAAAGACTTCATGATTTATTACAACCGTTTCGGGAAGATGATCAAATTCTCCATCTCAGTGCTGTATTAATGAACCCAAAAAGAATTAATGCAGTTAGACAACAATAGATATAACAACCTGGTTCCAATATTTAGAAATAATGAGGATGAAACGTAAGGGCAAACAATTGTACATAAAAAAAGAAAACCCCCAAAGACATAATTTCAAAAAAGACGCTAAAAGGCCAAATCTATAAAATTACAACAATTAACACAAAAATCAAACATTAATACAACGAGGGTAAGCAAACTGACCCAGTGCTGTTTTTAAAGCGGTCAAAAGGTTGAACATGGTAGTTGCCTGTGGAGGTGATTATTTAGCTCAGAGACATCCTTTTGTATAAACAAGATTTCTGGAAAATGATGTATGTTCCTGGCGGAGAGGAGAGGGACGTTAGTATGTGAAATCTGTGTTGGAAAAAGGATGGTGAGTGTTGCAAGGCTTGCGCTCTTTATGGCTGAGAATGAATGGTTTTAACTAAGGGGGAGGCCATACTAAGGACTTGCCTTTAATGTTCTGCTGATGCTGTGACGTCAACCACCGTGAGGTTGACCCCACGTACCTTTGCTTGACAGCTAGGACAAGGTAATATAAATATACAACATTTGAACAATAAAGCAGATGGCAACTCTTAGATGTTTTCAAAAACTTAATTGATAGTGTTAGTGTTGCTAAAAACAAAAGTAACTTGAGTTGGGGGTAATTATTTCTGGAGGAGAGATTTTAGTTGTTTTCTTAGTTCAAAGCTTAATTTACCCATATATGGTATTTTACAAATCTGTGATCCCTCCTTAACAGACGGTCTATGTGCTTTGGTAGAATATTTATACACAGGAATTATTTGTTTTTATCAAAAATGTGTAATGGATTTCCATTTGTCACGACAGAATTTTTTTAGAAACATCATTTCATCGTGAAAAAAAGACCAATTGCTACACGGTTTATAAGCTCTGGTGATGGATGTTTCTTATACTATTGTTTTAACGATAACGTCAATTTCATACTAGCATATACGCAAACCGACCTTTACTGGCCTCGGTGTCCTCGCATTTCCTTAGCTATACCCCTTACATATATAAAACACTAGTATAAGAACACTCATCACCGAGCTTATAACCTATGTAGCAATTGGTCTTTTTTTTCACGATGAAATGATGTTTCTAAAAAACTTCTTCGTGACAAATTGCTATCCATTACACATTTTGATAAAAGAACAAATTAAATTCCTGTGTGATAAATATTCTACAAACACACTATTCAGTCCTGTAAGAGGGATCACAGATTTGTAAACTACTACCATAATGGGTAAATTAAGCGTTGAAATAAGAAACAACTAAAGCTCTCCTCCAGAATAATTACCCCCAAAGCAAGTTCACTTTTGTTTTTTAGCAACACTACACTATCAATAATTTTTTTGAAACATCCTAAGAGTGCAATCTGATTTATGTTTCAAATGTGGTATATTTATTACCTGTCCTAGCTGTCAAGCAAGGTACGTTGGGGTCAACCTCACGGTGTTACGTCACCGCATAGCAGAACATAAAGGCAAGTCCTTTCGTACTGGCCTCCCCCTGAGTAACCATCATTCTCCAGCCATAAAAGAGCACTCCTTGCAACACTCACATCCTTTTTCGACAACACAGATTTTCACATACTAACGTTCCCTCTCCTCTCGCCAGGACCTCTCATTTCAGATCTTTGAGGGTAAAATACAACAGATGTCTCCTGAGCTACATAACACCTCACAGCAACTACCCTGTTTCACCTTTTGACCCGCTTACAACCAGCAATTGGTCAGTTGCTTACCCTCGTTTGTATTATTTTTTATTTTTGTGTTAATTGTTTGTAATTTTTAATATTAATTGGCCTTTTATCGTCCTTTTTGAATTATTCTTTGGTTTTATGTACAATTGGTTTTGCCCTTACGTTCATCCTCATTAATTTATACATATTGGAAGACCATGTTTTTATATCTATTGTTGTCTAAAACTGCATATTCTGTTGGTTCATAATTACAGCACTGACGATGGAGATTTGATCATCCCTTCGAAACGTTTGTAATAAATCATGAAGTTCTTTACGGCCGTCTTAGTTTACCTCTATCGTCCTTACTATCGACGCCCTGAGTTGGCAAGCCTATAACGACGTAATATAAAGAGCAAGTCTGGCAAGACAGCACTGGAATACCTTCATCGAACTGAAAGCTTTCCTACGCTCCAAGAGCTGCAGAAGGACATTAAGTTTCTGACCATAGGTAAAACTCTGATGTTATCCCACAATTCTTAATTTTCGTGTTCAGAACCCTGTATTTTGAAAGGCACCCTCACATATCGCTCCTGGTGTTTTGTCCTCCTGACCGAGAAAATTTACTAGTCAAAGAGAAAAGAAACTAGTGTCAATATTAAACTCAATAAGGAATTAATTTGCTAAAGTCTACATTATCACCAATTGATTACATTTGTATATGAAAAAAAAAAAAAACAAAAAAAAAAAACAAGGCTGATCATGAAACATGTTCATAAAAAATAACTCATGTAGACACATCCCTCACAGAAGCTCCTAAAATTAGGCATTGATATTAGGAAAAAGTGGATAAATCGAAAGTAATCTTCAATTTCTCTGACAAATTCTTCTGAAGAACAAAAAAATGTACTATCTCTCGGACTGGATTACTGTATGCCTCCATCTAAAGTTAATTTTCATAATTTTACCTAATTTTTGAAAAGCTATTTGGAAACATAAAAACTGTGATATTTACAAAAACAACCTTAACACCGTCACCAACAATAATAGCAACAATAGCTACACACTTTTATGAAATTTTCTCGCCAGTTTAACAGGATAACGGCCTGATGACATCATGTCACCCCTACAGTCACTCAAAAAAAGACACAGTAATTATCACACCAAACCTGATAAAGGTCGTGGAGTAGTTAATCTTAATTAAATGTGACTATCAACATAAATTACTTTAATATTCTTAGTGACCGAACAAATTCAATAGAATCACTATTGAAGTATCCACCCACTTATTGTACTTAGAGGACAAACTAAAAAGACTTCTTCGTACATCAAATCATCCATTAACGAAACACTTATAACTTCCTGTCAACATCTGGCTCCCGTCCTGGTTTACTTTACGTTCTTCCTAAAGTGTGCACAAACCAAATTATTCCATTAGACCCATTATTTTCTTCCATTGGCACCTTCAATATAACACTGGCAAAATTTCTTGTCCCCTTATCTCCCCTTTAACTGCCAGTCATACACTACCAGAAATTCTACATCCGTTGCTAATGAAATTAACGACCTTTAACTTTAAACAACAAAAAAAAAAAACCACTATGGCGATTTTGTAATAGTCACTCTTTCCCAATGTCCCCTCTGAACACCACCGACATATAGTTAACAATGTAGACACTTCCCGCTTACCAATATTGGTTTAACAAAGTATAACTTCAAAAATTACTAGATCTAGCCGCCCACCACTCGTGTTCACTTTCGATGTTGTCTTTTATACCCAAACAACGGTGTTGCATGGGCTCCCCTTTAAGGCCCCTCCTATCGCCATGCATTCTTGTGCCACCATGAAAATAAGTGCTTGAACAGTGCCCGCCTGAATTCAAACTTTAACTACAGACGCTACATTGATGATACTTTCGTTCTTTTCAAACATACATCACACTAATTTGTTTCTAAATTATTTGAACTCCAAACATCCCCGAGTATCCAATTCCCACGAAACACAACAGAACAACCACTACCCTTTTTGGATACCGTCCGTCACTAACGATAAGGTCAATTTCATACTATCATATACCGCCAACCGACCTTACTGGCTCGGTCTCCATTTCCTTAGCTATACCCCTTTACATATATAAAAATCAATAGTATAAGACACTCATCACCAGAGCTATAACCTATGTAGCAATTGGTGCTTTTTTCACGATGAAATGATGTTTCTAAAAAACTTCTTCGTGCAAGGGATTATCCTATTACCTTTTTTGGATAGAATAACAAATAAATTCCCTGTGTGTAAGGAGATTCTACAAAGCACACTATACCGTCTATTAAGTAGGGATCACAGTATTTGTAAAACTACCATATATGGGTCAATAAGCTTTGACAATAGAAAACAACTAAAATCTCTCCTCCAGAATAATTACCCCAAATCTAAGTTCACTTTTTGTTTTTAGCAACACTAACACTATCAATAATTTTTTGAACATCCTAAGAGTTTTGCCATCTGATTTATGTTCAAATTTGGTATATTTTTATTTACCTGTCCTAGCTGTCAAGCAAGGTACGTGGGTTCAACCTCACGGTGTACGTCACCGAGCATAGCATAACTAAAGGCAGGTCCTTTCGTACTGGCCTCCCCCTGAGTAAACCATCATTCTCAGCATAAGAGAGAATCCTTGAACACTCACATCCTTTTTTCCCAAAACAGATTTTCAATACAACGTCCCTCTCCTCCGCGGACCTCATCATTCAGAATCTTTTTTTATACAAAAAAAGTCTCCTAGCTAAATAAAAACCTCAAAAGCAACTACCCTGTTCACCTTTTGACCCGCTTACAAACCCGCAAATTTGGGCAGTTTTTACCCTCGTTGTATTAATGTTTATTTTTTGTTAAAAATTTTTTGTAAATTTTAATAATTGGCCTTTTTATGTCTTTTTGAATTAGTCTTTGGTTTTTATGTACAATTGTTTTCCCCTTTCGTTCTCCTATTTAAATTTAACATATTTGGGGAAACCGTTTTTATATCTTTGTTGTCAACTGCATATTTTTTTTTGGTTCATTAATTACAGATGACGATGGAGATTTATCTCTTGAAAAGTTTTAATAAATCATGAAGTTCTTTAGGCCGTCTTAGTTTACCCTTCGTCCTATTATATTTATATATAAATATATATTATTAAATATATATAATATATACGCAGATATGTATATAAAAATAAAAAGTATATGTATAGAATATTAAAAATAATATATATTTTAAGTATATAATATAAAAATATACAATATATATTTTAATATATATATATATAATATATATATATACTATTATAATATATATTACATATATAATTTTTATTGTTTGTGTGAGGTGTATAATATTTTATATATATATTGAGATATATATATAATATATATAAAAAAATATTATATGTGTGTGTGTGTGTGTGGTGTGGGGGGTGTGTGTGGTGTGTGTGGTTATGTGTGTGTTTGTTTGTGTACTAATTATATATATATATATATATAATATATATATATATACATTTTATATATATATCATTTTATAATATTTACAATATATATTATATATAAAAAAAATATATATTATACATCTACATTATAAAAATATAATATATATTATATATATATATATATGAAATTAATATTAATATATATATATATATATTATATATATTTTTTATAATATATATGTAAAATTATATAAATGTATAATATATAATAATATTTATAATTTTAATATATATATATAACATATATGTGTGTGTGATATATATAATATAATAATATATTATATAATATATAACATATAATATATTTTATAGTATGTCTGTGCATGTATGTTTTTGGGGTGTGTAGTGTAAATTTTGTGTGGTATACATATATGTATGTAATAATAAAATAAAATATAAATTATATAATAAATAAAATAAATATAATATATATAAAATTTTATATATATATTTTTATAAATATTATATATGTATAATATATATATATATATATAATATATATATATTTATATATATATATATGTAATATAATAGATAATATACTATATGTTGTTTATATAATATTATATATATTATATTATATTAATATAATATTTTATATATATTAAACTATATATGTATGTCTGTGTGTGGTGTTTTTGTGGTTTGTGTGTGTGTGTGTGTGATATATATATTATATAATATATATATATAATATATATATATTATATATAAGGATATATATTATATATATAGAAATATCATATATGTTATATAGAATATATGTACATATATACATAATTATATTTTATAAAATATTTATATAATGTTTATATATAGTATAATAATTTAAATTTTTTTATAATTTATATATATATATATGTTTATATATATATATATTATATATATATATATATATATATATGTTATGGGAATAAAAAGTAAATAATATAAATGTGTGTGTGTGTGTGTGTGTGGGTTTTTTGTAGTATATATATATATATTAATAATATATATATATATATATATTATTTTTAACTAATAAATTTTAAAATATATATGTATATTATATAATATAAAATTAAAATATATATATAAATATATAATAATTATATATATATAAAATAAAATATATTATATTGATTATATAATATATACACAACACCACACAAACATATATATATATATAAATAATATATATATATATTTTATAAAATATATATAATAATTTTTAAAACTATATTCATATTTTAAGTTTTTTAAAAATATAATAATAAATAATAATTATATATATTTGTAAATTTATATAATATATATATAATTTGTATATTTTTTATATAATATTATATATATTATTTTATATATATATAAAATATAATTATATATATTATATATATATTTATATATTTGAGTAGTGTGTGTTTTTGTGTGGTGTGTATGTTATATATATATATATATATATTATATATTTTTATATATAGATAATAAATATATATGACATAATATACCCCCAAACCCCACACACACATACAAACACACAAAATAATACACAACAAAAAACCCCACACACACAAAAAAACACACACACACACACACACACACACACACACACACAGACCCACACAACACAATTAATATAAAATATATTATATATATATATATATATAATAAATATATATAATATACAGACACACACTACACACAGACACAACATACACACAACACACCAGACACACACTGCACACACCCCACACACACCCCACACACACACACACACACACAACACATCATAATATATATTTTTATATATATATATATATATTATATATATATAATATGTGGTGTGGTGGTGTGTGTGTGTGTTGGGTGTTATCATAAATATTTGTAATATCTACAAAATTTTTTTCTATATAACATATATAATATATAAATAAATAAAAAAATAAATATATAATAAATAATATATATATAATATAAATAAATAAAATAAATATTTTTATATATAGAGTAACAATTGGATATATATATATTATATATATATATATATTATTATATATATATATATATTATATAAAATATATAATAGAGACACACACAACACACAGACAACACTCATACACACACACACAACACACACACACAACACACACACACCCCACCACACACACACACACACAAAAACACACACACACCCCCACAAACACACATAAATAAAATATATATATATAAAATATATATATATATATAATATGTATATAATATATATATATTAAAATTATAATTATATATATATAAAATTAATATGGGGTTTTGTGGTGTGTGTGTGTGTGTGTGTGTGTTGTGTGTTTGTGTTTTTGGTGTGTGTGTGGTGTGTGGTTGTTTGTGTGTGTGGCATATTACATAAATTTGGAATATAACATAATATCAAATACTATAAAATATATATAATATAATAATATAATACATATATAGGTATTAAAAAATTATATTAAATATATATAATAATAAATATATATAATAATAGTTATATATATATATATAAATAAAATTATAAAAATTATAATAATAATTTTATATATAATGTGTGTTTTGGGGGTGTGTGTGGGTGGTTTTGTTGGTGGGTGTGTGTTGTGTGTGTGGTTATATAATAAATATTTTTATTATAAAAAATATCCATAATACATATTACATAAAAAATATATATATATATATATATTATAAATAGAGTATATAATAAGTATATATAATATAGATAGATAGATAGATAGATAGAAGATAGATATAATAAAGTATACATACTGAGGGGGCAAAAAACAAAAGTTTTTTGGGTGTATGTGTATAAATATTTTTTATATATAATATATATTATATATATATATTATTTTATATATAAAATATAAATATATATATAAAATTTTATATTATATATATTATATATATATGATATGTTTTATATATGTTATATGATAAGTAAAAAATGTATATTAATATATAATATATATATATATTATATATATATATATAGTATAAAATATATATATATATATAATTTTATAATTATATTATAAATAAAATATATATATATATGTAAATGCATACACACACACACACAAACACACACATGTCTGTGTGTGTATATAATTTTTTTTGAATTTTTTTATTTTTATTTAATATATAATATTAATATATTATTTATATATTATATATATATATATAATAATTAATATATAATATATGATATAGCATTACATAGTAGTAAAAATTTTATTTTAGATATTAATATATAAAATTAAAAAATAAAATAAAATATTAAATATATATATATTAATATATTATATTATATATATATGTATATTATATATTATAATATATATATATAATTATATATATTGTTTAATATATAAAATATATATTTAATATATATATTAATATATTTATTATAAATATATGTAGGAATATTGTGGTGTGTTTGTGGTGTTTCGTTGCATATAATAGTAGTATTTACATAATTTATATATATATTATAATATTATATATATATAATAAATAAATTTTTAATAATATTATAATATATATATAATTTAAAATAATATATAAGGGGTAGATAGATAGTACGATATAGATATTATATATATATATATATAATTATTATAATTATAAATAATTATAATAATATATAATAGCAGGATATATCTACATATTAATTATATATATATATATATATTGTATTATATATATAATAATTTTATATATATTAAATATATATGTATGAATATATATTTTATAATATATATTTATAATAAATATATATATATATTAGTGTAAAAACACACACACACACACACACAAAACACACAGACACACACACACACACAACAAAAAACACACACACACACATATATATTAAAAATTTTATAAATTTTTTTATAT
>NW_023661593.1:0-17328 GCF_015228065.2 Penaeus monodon
GTTTGAGGGTAATCCGCTAGAAAACCGGTTCTTTCTAAATAGTTTTGAAAAAAAGGGCGGCTGTTTTTTTCCCTTTCGGGGAAACCCAAGGGGTTTTTTAAAATGTAAGAAGAGAAGTTCGATTGTGTTAGGGGGGAAAATTTCTAGATTTAAGTCACTTTTTTCGCGGGAACGGTCATTTTTAAAGACAACTGTTGACCTATTCGCCCATGTGAGAGGATCATTGGCCATTCAAATTTGCATGCTTCGAAAAGATATTGGTCTAATTTCCCTTTTAAAAAATTCGATGTTGGGTTTAGCCCCAATTTTTTTTTCATTTTATTGAATAACTTGAGGGCATCTTTTATTATGGATTTGGGTTCTTTAAATGGGGTATGAGGATTTGCGATATTCATACCTGTTATAAAATTACGCCTAATGAGTGGCGTATATTCAAACGGGATGGCTAAGAAACTTTCCAGTGTTTTTTTTTTTTCCCAATTTATACTCACAACAAAAAGTTATTAGGGCTTAGGGATATCCATTTTCCCCTCCAAATAAAAAAAAAAAAAAAATCAAAGCCGTGACTAGAACGTGTGGAAAGTCTGCATTTGTCCCCGTATCAACGAGAAAGATGTTGGGCGACCCATCAGCCCCCAGGGGAACAAATTTGGTTTCAGTGCGGAAAACAAAAGGGGTCTTAAGTTTTGGGATTTTTTAAGGGTATAAGAGGACCCTCATAGCCCTGAATGAAGGTGAAAGAGATCGATCTGCGGCTAAGGGGTTATTAGGAAATTGTTCACCGCCGCCAGTAATAAAAACAACAGAGGAGGAAAAAAAACCCCCCACCAAACGAAGGGGGGGGAAATGGTCTAGAACAAGAAAGAGGGCTTTTCGATGAACCGATTCTATTGACAAAGTAACAGGGATGAAAGAGAATGAAAATCTTCAAATACAAGAGATGTATTTGACCCTTTTTTAATGCGTCTTTTCAGAAATACTCAACTTATCATTATTATCTTATCATTTTTATCATTATTATTCATTATTTTTTTTCATTATTATTATTTATTTTTATTTTCATTATTAATTATTTCATTTTTTTATTATCTTATTGTTTTCATCATTTTTGTTACATCATTATTATTTTCATCATTATATTTCATATTTATTATCAGCATTATTATCATCATTATTTTTATCATTAATTTTTATATTATTTTAAACATATTATTATTATATTTTTATTTTTTCATTATTTTTATTTTCTTATTATTATTATATTATTATTATTATCATTATCTTTTTTAAACAGTATCTTATTATCAGTATATTATTTTAATTTCATTTTTTATTATCATTTTTTATTAATTTTTATTTTATCATTATTTTTTTCATTTTATTTTTATCATTATCATCATTTTCATTTTAATTATATTTATCATTTCATTACATTATCATCATTTCATTTCATTATTATCATTATTATATTTTATCTTTTTTTTTATAAACTTATCATTTTATCATTATCATTATTATCTTATAATTTACATTATTATTTTTTTATTTTTATTATTAATTTTAAAATATGATGTGGTGAGATAAAATATAAATTATAAAGACTCGTTTTTTTTGTCTTCCCCCCCTCCTCTCTTATAAAAAAATATAGCTCTCAAATTTGGGGTTTTATATCCTCTGATATCAGTATGGAAAAATTTTACGGCGAGATTAAATCTATTCAGAGAACCATCGCATCATTTTGCGGGTTTACAAACCCCGGTAAAGCAGACCTTTTACGAAATAGTTGAAAAATCACATTCCTTTTAAGAAAATAGTAAAGCGGGGACTTTTCCGCCGTTAAAAAAAAAAAAAAAAAAAAAAAAAAAAACAGCCTTAACGGGTTTGAAATTCCCCGAAGATATAACCCAAATCCGACCGAAGATACACTATCTCCCTTTGAAAACCCCCCCAAAGGCAACCCTTAGATATTTGGGCAATTTTCTTGCATGTTAATTTCCATTTTTGTAAATTTTTTTAAAGGGAGGCAAAAAAACCTGTCGGTTTTTTTTGACCGCAGCATAATTCTTCCCTAAAATAGCTCCACATTGCTCTGAATACCCTGCATTCCATGAAACACGGGGATCCATACCAGATAGTTTTTTTTTATGTAATAATTGTAGGGAAGAAGGGGAAAAAAAAAAAAAAAAAAAAAAAATTGTAAAAATTTTATAAAAGGCTGTTCTTAACGAGAGAAAAGGGTTTTCCCATAAAAGATTTTGGCCCCAAAAACCCGGGGTTTTATTTTAACGTGTGGTTGGGCGGATCTTTCCCTTCTGAAAAATACCAATCGGGGGGAAATAGGATAGTGCAGTGGGGGCCAGAACTCCTACCCCAGAGTACTGAGGTAAAAACAGGAAGTAGTTAAGACCACGGGAAAACCCGAAATTGATTAACGTAAAATGACCGAAAAGGAATGATTCCCGAAATAAATACCGTAACCGGAATCAAAAATAGAATGAGGCTAGTGCCATCAACACCTTAGTCATTCATGCCATCATAGTAGAATGTAGACATAATTTTAAAATGATTATCAAATGATTGCAAAGGGAAAACATTAAAACCCACTCTAATGATATCTAAAGGGCCCCCGAAGGGGATCCCCCCCCCCCCCCTCCTCTCCAATACAGGGGACTGGACAGAAAAATCACCTTACCGTCAAACAAGAAGTAGGTTAAAGACCCCCCTGAAAGTGATTCGAATCAAAACCATAACCGGAATTTTTAAAAGTAGTTAAAGATGTCTAACCACCACACCTGGAGGACCCCTCCCCCCCCTCCCTCCCTCTAAAACAGTAGGCCCTTGGGTTTTCCCTAATGATCCCCCCCCCCACCCTCCTACCCCCCCCTATACCCCCCACCCCGCACCCCCAAATTCATCAGTTTAAACTTTTACCTGGTCGATAATTTACCCTGTAACAGAATTTGGGTCCCCCTGAAAGTGTTTAAAACTAACAATGCCAAAACCGAACCATTACTCATAGTTAATGATGTCTACCACACACCTGGGGGCCCCCCCTCCCTCCCCTCTCCTCCAAAACAATATGCCGGGTACCACAGATGACCCCCCCCTACCCTTCTCCCCCACCCCTCACTCCCCCTCTCAACCCCCCCCACCCGCCCCGAAATTTACCTTTTTAAACTTATGCTGGATCGAAAATTGAACCTGTTACACACACGATGACCCCCCTCCAATAAATGAGGCTATAAAAATCCACCCCATGCCAGGTGTCAAAAAACCCACCTCCTCAGCACCCCCTCCCCCCCACCCCACCCCGCAAATTCCGTGGAACTTTACCTGGACGAAAATTGTTACGCGAGTGGCCCACCCCCCCCCCTAATGGATAAAACTGTATAATCAATAAAAAATAACCCTGGAAGGGAGAAACCCCAAAGCGTCCCCCCCACCCCCCCTTAAAACAACCCCGGAAGGGGTGCCCAACTCTTCCCCGGTGGAAAAAGGCTCGCTTTCTGTCGCTGCCCCTGATACACCTTATCAAGGAAACACCATTCGCCCTTCCCCTCCAGCCTGGCTCACTAAGGGCCTCCCCCCTTGACCCACCCTTCCCCCCGACAAGCCCACGTTACCCCCCTGTCACGGCTGATAAAATGACACTCCAGCCGAGGGGCACGCCGCCCAGGAGTACCCCCGAATAAAAAGGGGACATTCGCCATAAAACCCCGGGGAAGGGCTCAGCTTTCACCTCACCTTTAGCGAATAAAACCAAAAGCCAAGGCCCCCTTTTATTTTCCGCCGTAATCCATCTCTCTGTCCTCACCCCCTTCATCAAATGGTCACATAACAGGCTGTAATTGCCAAAAATTCTGTCCTCCCTCGCCGTGTCAGGGATAAAATACTGAAGGAAAAGGGTTAAAAAGTTTTAAAACTTTTATTTTTCTTTTTCCATTAAAACACTTTCATACAAGACCGCACCCCCCCAAAACACACACACACACACAACCACCACACCCCAAACACACACCACAACACCAAAACAACACACATAACACACACACACACACCCCCACACACACCCACGAAACCACACGCACACACACGCACACACACCAAACACACGCACGCACACGCACCACACGCACCAACCCCCGCACACACACACCACCCCCCAACAACCACACCACAACACACCCCACACCCACACACACGTACGAGGGCCCGATGAGGGGTAGATGCGACAGCTCCTTGGCACGGGGGGGGGAAAATTTGGGCCGACAAAGGTAACAGACTTCTTGATGTTGATATTTTAGGAGAGGAGGAAAACGACGGACAGGGGTTTCGGTCCGTCAGGTTGTGGGCTGTCTGTCTGCGCCGCAGGCGACCCTTTTTTAAAACAGTTTAAAAGGGAACCCAAAAGGGGTTCGATGTCCCGGGAAGTAGGAGGAAGGTGTGATCGTGTACCGGGGGGGCGTCGCGGGGGAAAGGCCCTGCGGAGCGCGCCTTTTGTCATTCTGCAAAGGTGGGGGATGTAAAGGGTAGTGTTTTGTATAAAAAATTATATTTATAAGTTAAAGTTTTAATCGATGGGGTAGTTGTGAGGGAAAAAGGTCTGCTACAAGGGCCCCAAGGGAGCCCTGTAGTAAAAGGGTTATCGAAAACTCAGACCCATTAGGGGCATCTCGGGGGGATGTTAATAGAAAGGTGATAGAAGGTTCTGTAACAAGGGGCCCCAGGGATCCTGTAGCTAAAGGGTTATGAACATCTCGGGGGGGATTTTGGGTATGAGGTAAAATGGGCCTATGTAAAAGTTTACACACCACCCCACACACACACACACCACACACACACACACAAACACACACACACACACACAAAACCCACACACCACACACACACACAACACCACAATCACATACACACACCACACAAAAACCCAAAAACCAAACACACAACACACACGCGCCCACACAGGCAACACACCCCAAAATTTTTGCTAAGGATCCCAAAATGATAAATCTATCGTCTACGACAACGTTTCTCGCCCGGCATATTTTGCGTCAATCCCCTAATGGGGCAGGGGATTGGAGGGAAAAAAATTGCTTGCACAATTGCTTGTATGCCGTCGAACCTCTTTGTCTTTTGTTTTCGTCAAAAAGGGAAACACGTCGGATATAAAGGGAACGTCGACGGGGAAAATCCGAAACCCTCGCATTCATCGTACAAGCCCGGGGAGGGAAACGACCGACTGGTGGGTCGAACCGACGAGTCCGACGGACGAGGTATATATTTTCCTTTATGTCTTCATGGTGGTCTCTGCATCCTTCCCGGGGGTCGCAGGGGGGTGGGCAACTCAGGCAGAAGCACGCGGTTGTAAACCCCCTCTTCCCGGGATCTGATCCTCGCGCAAGCGTTGTCCCCCGAGGTGGAGCGAGGGTTCTTCATCCCCTTTTCCTTTTTTCCGCAGAATGGCGGTTTTTGGCATCCTTTTTTTCTCGGGGCAGGCAATTGCTGCGGTAAAACTCTCTCGAAAACGCAACAAAAAAAAGAGAAAGACATTAACACTGAATTTTAAAAGAAGCAACACAACACAGAAATAAAAAAAATTGCATATGATAAAGTTCAAAACCCTGAATACTCATTCCCGAAGCACCTCCTCTAAAATGCGATCCATTGAATAGATGTTGCAAAATTCTCGTCAACAAAAAAAAACAATGAAATAAAAATTTGCGCGGGGGTTTTCCTCTATACGCCCAAAAAAAAACAATAAGACTTTCAATGCCCCGCATGTATAACCCAAAAAAAAAACTTATAAGAAAACCCTAGAAATTATTTTCCTCTCGATTGGTAACCTCGCAAATGTCGCCTTTTTGGGTATACTTTGAAAAGGGGGTATGACACATCAGCACGACCTGTCTCTTATAGGGCATGACAAAAATACTGGGTGTTCTTAAACCCAAAAAACTCACGAAAAAAAAAACTTGGAAGGGGGTAACGTCTATCCGCAAACGCTGTTTTAATTCCTTTTTGCTTAGAATTATCGCAAAATAATCTTTCAAAACGGGGCATTTAAAGAAATCTATAAAAAAATTTTAAAACCCTTTCCATCATTTTTTAAAATCATCACGTAAAAAAAGCAGCGTAGAAAATTAATAGACCCATTCCGTAAAATTTAAATATGATAAAAGATTACATATGCCCCTCACTTTTTAACTATCAATATCAAAATCTGCTAATTAAAAAAAAACCCTTTACCATAATACGGGTTTGAAAAACCCTTTGCAGGCCCGGAGAAAAAAGGTGTTTGATACCCAAGAATCAAAAAAAGCAGGGAAATTCCAAAAACTCAAATACTAAGGCCCAAAATTGTTGGTCTATGACAAGACAAGTATGTTAACCACAAAGAATTTTATGGGGGTACGACTTTTCTAAAGGTATTGATCCCAAAAAACTCTCGCAACACATTCCCCCTTTTTAAAACTGCGAACAAAAAACTCGCTACCCCACGCCCTATGGCTCTAAAATTCGGGCCCCCCTCGATCTTATGACGTAAAATTTGCTTTGTGTATCTCCCCCCAAAAAAAACAATATTCGACTCGTGCAGCTGTGCAAATTTAACGACAATCCTAAACTCCAGAATTTTAAAGCATCGATCTGCACTTTTCAATTGCAATCCTAAAACAAAATTTTACCGTTCCAAAACCCTTTCATCAAACGAACGCTCCTTTCCCAACCCCCGCGCATTAAGCGAGTGATAAAAAAATTGGCACGACTGGGGAAAACTCGTGCTTTAAAGTATACAAGTTGTTATTTTAAAATAACAAAAGTTGCTCAATGATTATGACCCAAAAGCAGAGGTTTCATGTTTAGTCTCCCGCATAGCCTTCATGTCGACCATAAAAGAGATAACTTTTCAGGAATCGTTGACCCCATGGCATGTCAATAGCAGTTGGGTCAAACGGCTTGTCATGACATAAAGTCTTGTCTGCGTTTTTATTAGATACATACTAAAGGGCTGCGAACTTAAAATTGTTAAGAGCCTCTCGCGCCGAATCTCTCGGTTTGTGTTGTTAAATGCAGTTTACAAGTCTCTATCTTCACCACAGGCTTTGATTCACCCCTCTGCAGCGCAGTGGTGAATAACAATCGGTCAGAGGCAACTCAAGCCGTTTTCTCATAGAAACATTGTCTAAGAGATACATATCCATTGTTGCTATATCTAACCCTATCGGAGCCCTAAATGAAATCCACGAGTCTTAACCTCGTTCATAGCAGATTTTTCTTGTGCACTAAGCCTGTAAAATAATCTTCCGCATAGCTCCTTAATATGCAAAAATTATCATAATAATGCATATTTTTTCCTAATGTTTTCTTCAGCGAAGGAGACTACCCGTTTCTAAACGAACATAAGACGAAAAATTATACAGAGGATTTTGTTCTACTTGCTGACCATTAAAATAAACCGTCACAGATTTAATTAGCGAGTGCATAGTGGAGTTGCACAACACCGCATGATCGCTTTCGCTTAATAAAGCACCCTCCTCTTTTCTCAAAACTGCCCTTAACTCGAATACCAATCTGATAAATCAATTAACAAATTTTTCCCGGCAAGCCATCTAAATTCTGCATAATTATCTGTAAAAGACCCGTTTTCCCGCGTTAAAAGGCAGCACGTCTAAACCCAAACCGTTTCTTTTATACCTGATTCAATCATGTGCAGTCTGTTTAAACCGGGAAACATATCGCTTACCTCCAGCAACATAAGATGACAGCGGTGTCTTATATTGATTTATGATTGTTAATGATATCACTCTTTATCTCTATATTATTGCGCACCTTTGCCAAAACTAGACTATATCTGAGTAAGCTAAGGGAAAAAGCATTTTTTTTATATAGCTCAACAACTAGGTCGAATGTTGTCTTTTTACTCTTTCTTTTTCTATGCACCCCCTCGTCCTCCTCCTCCTCCCCCTCCCCCTCCTCCGCCTCCGAGAAAAGATAGTAACCCGCACCTCTCTTTAATTTCATAAGTTTAACCACTAATATCCCTAAACCCCCTCGAGGGTTTAATCTGCGATTCTGGTTGTTCCAAAATGATCATAACTCTACCGTCGGTGGACAAAAGGTGTTTTTCGACATAATGGTGGAAATCGAAACGTATCCGCCTTCGCTCTGCATAACAACCACACGGGGAAACTTTCGAGTAAAATAAGCAAAGAAACAAATCCAGTCTTTAATTATCATATACAACTTTACTTGGTTTTATGTGAATATAAGCGTAACCCAATTACCCCCCTAAAATATAGGTAACCATTCTGATCTGTAATGCGCACCCCAAAGAATTTAAAGACTTGCTTAGAAGTTGTCTTTTAGAGTGTGACCCTTTGTACCCGGTTACTCAAAAACCCCTTGCAAAAAAATCCCAATATTTTAAAATGCTGACCTGAAAATCGAAAAGGGCCCCCAAAAATTTCCGAAAAAATACGTAAAAAAAAATCTACGCCCCATCATTTTGGGCGGTCTAAATCCCTTAATTAGGATTATTTTTAAAAACTTTTTTAACGAGGGGACACAGTGCGAGGGGGAAAAAAAAACGGAAAATTTTTGTTTGCAAAACCCCAAATAGTGCGCCAAGCGGGGTGAAAAGGACCCCCATATAGGGTGACAGCGTTTTTCATCGTTCTTTTCCACCCCTTGAAAAAAGGGTTTTCTACGCGACGCAAATCTGCCCCCCAAGTCTTTTGAAAAAGAACCCTTTCCCTTTTGCGGCATATTTTTATTAGCTCACCCCTACCCGAAACCCGGGTTTTAAAATTTCCTGCGTTATCTTCATTTAAAAATTTCACCAAAATTTTTGCCCCCTAACAGACCCAAAAAATGCTAAATTTTTTTTAAATTTAAAACCGAATTGGGTGAGCGTTGTTATCGCACTCTTTAAACAAAGGGAAAAACCTAAAACCCCCGTCTTTTCCCTATGATGCTATAATCTTTTTTGGGGATAAAAAAATTTTAACTAGCGCCACTTCATATCCATAAAAAGACCCCCCATTAGGGGTGATAAAGCTTTTTTCAAATGCGGGAAGTGTTATGGGGAAAAAAAAACATTCGAGCATTGCTGTAATAATATATATTTATTTATAATAATTAATATATATATTATTTAAATAAATATAAAATTTTGTTTATCAGAGTTCTGTCGAAAAATTTTCATTTTTTATAAAACGGTCCCGGGGATTAATAAAAAGAAAGAAGAAATTTTCCCCTTATTTATAACCAAAAAAACCCCCAATCAAAAATCCATTCAAAGCACAAAATATAGGGAAAGGGAATAGTAAGACATTTTCCAGACTTTGGCGACCCTTTTCGCTTTTTTTTCCCATTTTTCAAGGCTCCCCATCGCCGCCGCGCCCGTTTCGAAATCCCTGTTGCCTTTTTGCATCAAAAATTTATATTATCTCCTCATTTATCAATAACCCTTAATAGTTCTTTACTAGTCATTTTTCTTTTCAAGATCTTACTTTTTCAAACTTTTTTTTTCATTTGTTTGGGACAAATGTAAAGGAAAGTTCACAACTTTTTAGAAAATTTTACAACAATTTTTTAACTTTTAAAGTTTTATATATAAAAACCCATGAAAAGTCATCACAAAATTTTATGTAAATAATAAAAACATCTATTTTTATTTAATCCAATAAAAAATTTTTATCCCATATTAAAAATCCTTTTTTATTTTTTAAAACAAATAACTTGCCATTTTACTCAATTTTTTTAAATAAAAACTACAAATATAAATTTTAAGCAAGCTGTTTTTAAATCAAACCAATGTCAATGCAAAAATAGATGAAAAGCAGTTAATAAAAAACCCCCTTTCTTCACATGCAATGATTGAAATCAAAAAAAATTTTTGTAAAACAAATTGAAAAAACAGAAATTTTAGTGGGGGAAAAATATTTAGGAAGATTTAAATTTACTTATACCAAGCAATTTAAAAAACTAAGTTAATGTCTTTACCCAATTTTAATTTAAAATAAAAATTAATTCACTGTTGTTTTCGTATTCGTTGGCTTCTAAAGCTTTGTTTGATGTGCTCCTTTGTCATTTCCGTTTCCACTTTTCATCTGACCAAAATTCGGGGCTTCGTCCCCCCCTTCCTTTATTTTTCTTTTTTGATGGGGCGACCGGGTGGTGTGGGCCGCTCTGCCTCCGTTGTTTACTAGATAAGGGGGTGTCTTATCCACGACAAAATTTACCCTCTTTTTTCTTTTTTCATCCCCATTATCATCTTTATACTGCATGTGGGGGGTTTTTTTTCCCTTTTTCAGGCCCCCGGCAAAGGAGAGGGTTTTCACACAGTAGCCCAGACAAGTATCTTTTAATAGAAAACACCCTGCTTTCAAAACCTTTTAAAAGGCGTAATGTTTTGCAGGGCTTTCCCAAAACCTCTTCTTTTCTTTAAAAGGGAAAAGCCTTTTTGCAATATCCATCTTTGAAGCTCATTAAACCCCTTTTAAATGCGACTTCGCCCATATTCCCCGCCCGGGTTCCCCTAAAAGTCCGTGCTAACCCTCAAAATTTCCCATCCAAAACTGGAAAATTTTTAAAGGGGGCCGGCAATTTTTATTGTACCCAGGGGGGTTTCCCTGTCCAAAAAGGGCAATGAGGTGATTTAAATTTAAAGGGCCTCCTTTTTCCCCCCGTTTTCCAACCCCTAACGACTCCAGTAGCCTCCCACGCTGTAAAGGCCCCCTTTTGGTGGTAAAATCCGTTTTTTGATCTGTAAAAATCAGGGGTATGGTATTTTTTTTTCCCCTAGCCAGACGGGGCATAAGGTTTGTTTTCCCCGGACATTACGAGGGAAAAAATACGTACAGCCGATCTTTTCAAAATCGCGTTGGGAATTTCTTCGCTCTCTTATCACAAAAACGGATATAAAAAACCCGGGAGCTAATTCCCCGCGAGGGGGGACCTCACTTGGGTTTACGGGCAGAAGCAGTATGCTGGCGGTGCTTTTTAAAACTTCCCACACACCCGTTCCCTCCTCCTGTAAATTAATCATCTGGGCTTTACCCTTTTTTAGATTCAGAAACAGCAAACAGCGGCGGAACTCCCGCTCAAAGGTATTTTTGAGCCCTTTTTTGCACAATCGAGGTGTGTTAAAAAGCCAAACCTCGCTTTATACGATGCCCCTCACTCCCTGCCCGGCCCAAAAACCCCCGCCCCCCTTCGTGCGTTTATAAAAATCTACGCAGTTTTTTACACAATCGATAAAACCCCTTTCAAAAAAACCCATATCCGGTTTATTGTATAGACGTTCAGCCTTTTGAAAACCGCTTTTGCCCCCGCGACTGGCAAATCATCCTGGTAAAGGGGGGAAAAAATTTTTAATATTTTTTAAAAATCCTTTTTTTTTTTAGAAAACCCAGGCCGAGGATGAAGCGAAAAACTTAGTAAAAATCGAGTATAAATTTAATCCAGGACAGGTGGGTTGTACTGACTTTAAATTTCCCCTCGTATAAAGGGGGTGTTGAAAGTAGAATTTTAAAAGGGGATTTTGGGAAAACCTCTGAGAAACTTTGGGGAAAAAAAAAAACCCCCCAAGGGGTTCTAAAAAAAAGGGGCGGGGTTTATTAAAGTATTTTTGGGGTTTTTGGCCCGGGGGTTTTTTTCCCAAGCTTTTCTACACTATAGAGGGAAAAAGGTATGTTTATCCCCCCCATTTGCAACAGAACACACTTTTGCCCCTTTTGCAATGACCCACTTTTTTTTTTTTTTTTTAAAAGCGCGGTAATTTAAAGGTTTTTCCCCCCTCCGCCCCCGCCCTCGAATTCCCCTGCTGGGGTTTGCGGGCTCCCCGCCCGCCGCCGCAGCCTCCCCCGACGCGCCCCCCCGGGGGCCCCTCCCCGCTCAAATTTTCGGATTTTACCTGGCGTACTCACATTTGGGGTGATTTTTAATGCTCCTTGTAAAACCGTCATTAACTTTTTATATTTTCATACCATTTGCAAAGGGGGCCCAAGAGATCGCCGGGACCAAAGGCGGTCGACCCCTGGGTTTTTGGGAAAGAGCCCAAAACTCTTTCCAATTTTTATCAAATTAGAGAGGCAAAGCGTTTTTAGGAGCGGGAGTTTAAAAGGAGAGAATTTACTCCCGGGGCGAGGGTGAGAGAAAAAATTTTCTTCTTTTAAGAGATGTTTTCCCTTTAGAGGAAAGCTTTTTTAATTGCCTATTTGATATTCTTTAACCTCTTAATAATTTCTTCTCCGTAGTTAAATTTTTAAAAAAAAAATTGAAAAAAAAATCTTCAATGCAAATTAAACTGTTTATCTTTTTTTTAAAATAAAAACCCAACGACCCTTTTTGGTTTTTTTGCGAACAAAAAGAACCGATAAAAAATCAAAAAAGCGAGGTGTGAAGGTTGTTTTTCATTGGGGAGGTTGCATGTCATCCAAACTAAATTTAAATTTAAATTTATCAGGATTCTTCTGCTTTTTTTGTTTTGTTCCCCCCCGATGATAAAAATTTTTGTACGAGTAAAAACCCCGGCCCAAAAAAAAAGGGGGGGGGATGTTTGGTTTCGACTCCTGCGGAAAAAAAAAAAAGCTTGCAACCCCTTAGATCCTTTTTAGATAATACCCCAAATCTGTTCTGAAAGTTTGTCAATTGGGGCCCAATTTTTAAAAATTTCCTCCCCATTTTTTATTTCTAACCCCCTTCGAAAGTTTTGGTATGAGAAAACCCCCTGGGGTGCGCACGGGGTCGCCCACCTTTATTTTTTTGGATTGCTTGTTGAAAAAAATAGAGGGGGGGGGGAGTTATTCCTTGTATAAGGATGGGGGAAAAGAAACTGAGGGGAGCTAGCTACCTAAAAATTTAAAAAAAAACATAAACACTGGGCCCGGACACTATAGGCACTGCACAACTACCTTCACGCACTAAAGAAAAAACACTCCGGGGCAGGGTTTTTTCTGAGCGGGCCCCGAGGGGGGGGAGGCCCCGGGCAAAGGGGAAAAGGCCCAGGGGGAAAGGGGCTGAGGTGGCGTCCCGAACTGAAAATGGGGTCCCCCTGCGCCATGTTTTTAAATCACTGTGTCGTGTTCGTATATATGTTTGTTTGGTGTTTTTCTACGATGCTTGAGGGTGAAGAATACACCAATTAAACTAAAGTAGGTTCATTGTAGATGAGTTCTGACAAAAATAAAAGGGAGTTCTTCATGGTCCTCTGCTCCACACGCCAGGCTCTATGTAGTGAATGGATACGTTTTCTTTACGCCTCACATACCAGAAAGCCATGTGTGCCTTCTCTTAAATAACTCCACTGTCCTCAGCCGCCCCCAATTTAGGTCTACAACCGTGACAATTGATAAATCGACCTTAGAACACGCTAATCCCCCCTCTTATTGCTTATAAACAATTCCCGTGCCGATATTCTTATGTCTGTGTGTACAGTTATGTTTTGATTATGCTCAAAATGTCATCAAGAAAATGCTTATTCTGAATCGCTAAATATGTTATCGCTATCCTTACGATGTTCGAAAGGATTTTATGTTTTTTGAATACTCAGCAATTTTGTCTCCTTATCATGAAACCTTTTTAGTCTTGTAAACACCATCACTCTCTTCTTACACACAACTGTATATAAGGTACCCTTGTTCCTTCCCCACGGAACCACCATGTGACCATAGTATCAGAATTTTTGTTCATTCAAATTTCCTTTCATGTTTTCATATGTGTTTCAAAAAGATATTTTTTTCATAGAAATTTCGAGCAGTTAAGACCAGACCGCTCGTTGCCAGCAAGCGGGTAGGTCGGGACGTTCTGCCTTTCCCCGGCAGGTCTCCCTGCCTTGTCCGTCCTGCTACCATACTCTCGCAGAAATAAAGTTGTGAAACCAGCGACAACTTTAACTCAACACTCTGAAGAACAAACCCCCAGAGAACTAGAGTACCACCCTGTGGGGACACGTCTCGTCTCGCGTCAATTCACGTCCCCCCATCTTTACATTGGTGCCAGCCACGGGGATCATACAACCCCCATTACTATTACATTGGTACCACCCACTGGGTTTTACACATCCCCCACAATTATTACATTATTTGGCACCCTGTGGGATCATCAACTCCCATTTTTATTACACTCTGCCCGAAGTGCTACTGTCAGACGTGTGCCCTACAAGACAAAATAAATATTGTACTCTACAAATTGTCCAGAGAATCTCACTTTTTTATATAGCGATATGCTACACAGCAATATAAACTAACATAAACTTCTATATTTCACAGGGTGTAACATATCACCAAAAAGGCATATATATGTAATATAATCATATATTTATCACAATATACGTACGTAATATTGCCATCATTTCCTTTTCTAATTGGGATCACAATATGGCATTCACAACTCACATTAGTATCACTTCATTATCACAACCCACACATATTACAAGACTAATGCTAATACTAATGGTAATAAAGTTCTCGTTTTGCTTGGTTGATACACACGGGGGTTTATCGGTCAACAGCGATAGACGTACTTGTTCTAATATTAGAGCGTGAAAATAAATTTGGGAAAACGGGGACATTTGTAGGAGCACGAGAGATTATTCGTAATCATAACCCAAACATCAGATTCATGGGGTGTATTTTTTCTGATGAAATCCTCCATTACCGATTGGAGATGTAAAAAAAACAAATGGACGAACCGGAGCGATGATGAAAAAGCGTAGTGATATTTTACCCCGTTGAGAAAACCCCCCGCGCATGGGACATTGGATTTTATGTGAGGTTACAAACCAGAGGATAAATTTATGGACTCCTATGGCGTGCATCCCGGGGGTGTATTCACCATTTATCTGGCGTTTATCAATACGCATTCCAAAAAAAAAAGACGCGTTACTTCCTAGATACAAGACTTCAGGATACAAAAAGCTATGTATGCGGTGCTTATATATTATTTTTCATTTTTCACCATAGCAAGATTCGGGTTGGACTTAATTAAAAAGCACTTTTCTCGAGTATTAGTAAAACAGCTTACAAGGGCAACGACAAAAGAGTTGAACTTCCTATATAAAAAATATAACATGCCGCCATGTAAACACAACATTTGTAGAAAAGGAATGTCATATCAACAATGCAAAATACATTTTTGCACGTGAATGGTGAATATAACCAATATCGATAATAATTTATGATAATAATGAATGAAAGAATGATCCACAACCCGGGTTTTCTACCCATACATATATAAGCATGGGGCGGGTTTTATGCTATTCATATCGCGTCCAACCGACCGCGAATCCAGCAGCAGCAGCGCAGCAGGAAACCCATCAAAGTGACTATCGAGGAAGTCTGTTCCGGTAAGTATTTTAAAGGTTAATGATACTGAAAAGGGGTAAAAAAGTAATGGAATACTATACTGATGTAAACTTTTCACTTTCAGGAATTCCCCGCCAGCATGAGTGTTCCCGGGACGACAGCAGAATGTCTTTAAAATTGCTACTGCTGTTTTTTATGATGAATTTACCATCGCTAGCTTTGGGGGGGAGGAAGAGGAGGAGGAGGAGGAGGAGGAGGGAAAAAAAAAAGGAGGAGGGAGGAAAAAAAAGGAGGAGGAGGAGGAGGAAAACAAAAAAAGGAGGAGGGGGAGGAAAAGAAAAAGGAGGAGGAAGGTAAGCGGGAAAAGAAAAGGAGGAGGAGGAGGAGAAAGAAAAAAGGAGGAGGAGGAGAAGAAAGGGAAGAGGATGGGGTGGAAGGACGATAAAGAAGAAAAAAAGAAGAAAAAGAAGCAGAGGTAGAACAACCGAAAAAAGAATGAATGAATAGGATTTTTTTTTTTGTTTTCAAAATAGTTTATTATTATCATTGTTATTGTCGTAATGTTATTATTATTATTATTATTATTATTATTATTATAGAATTCAGTATGTAACCCAAAAATATATCAAATATACCTTGTTCCCCTTGTTTACGTTTGATAATAATTTTTGATTTCGTTTGTTTTACTATGTAAAATACAATATGTACATGTATACCATTCTTTTGTTATAATAATAATAAACCCACTGGGAAAAAATGAAAATCCTTCTTCCTTTACTATCCAAGTTATTACATTATTATTAGTAGTAGTAGTAGTGGTAGTAGTAGTAGTGGAAAAAAGGGATAAGAGAAAAAGTGATCTTTTTTATATTTTTATTATTTTTCTTTTGTTTTGTAGCAATACAAGTTTTTTTTATCATAAAGAAGATAACATAAACACTTAATAAAGTCTTTTTTTTTTCTAAGTGGTTATAACTAAACATGCAATTAATACTTTTTTATGCTAATCTTATAACTAATTTGAAAAAATTTTTTTTTTTTTAAATGCGAGAAGAAAAACTTTACAGATTTTTTTTCCTTTAATCCAATCTTATAACTACTTTGAAAAACAAAACATACTACTAGTACTACTACTACATTTCTTATCTCCAGTAATATCTAGAACTGTACAAAACAGACGCAAGTTATGAGAGGGACGCGATGCTCTCTCTCTCTCGTAGTTAACCAAACAATTTTTTTCAGTTAATACTAAACTTATAGCTTTTTGATACACACATTTCTTATCTCTAGTAATATCTAAATCTACACCAAACGAAACACCAACGCTATGAGAGCTTCAGTTAACACAAACAATTTTTTTTTCAGTTAATACTAATCTTATAACTCCTTGAAAACACACACACACACACTTTCATCATCATCATCATCATCAAGGGGCTAAAAGCCGACGGGGGCGCATGGCCGCATCCACCCTTCGCTTCCAGCCACGAGGATCCCTCGAGGCGAGTCTCCAGGCAGGCACACGGCCCATCTCTAGTTCCCCACGACAGGTCTCGTCGAGCTGCCAAGCCATGATCTCCTATGACGTCCCACAGGTCTCCTCCACCCAGGGTTGTCTCGCAAGAGAACAACCTGGTGGGCAAAGGGTCCGTCCATAGGGAGGCGAGCTAGGTGGCCATATAGCCTGATTGGCGATCCCGGATTATGCAAGCAAGTCCCATGCCAATCTCACGGTGTAACCGCAGGTTAGACACGTGGTCCTGCCAACTGTACCCTATGATCCGGCGAAGGGACTTGTTACAAAAAGGGATCAAGGCGAGACTCCAAGGCACTGGATAGCGTCCAGGTTTCGTTCCATAGAGCAAAACTGGAAGTATCAAGGCTTGAGACACGCAGCTTGGTCCTTCTGCATAGGTACCGACATTTTCCAAACGCTCTTGTTGATCGAGTTCATGGCTCCTGTTGCCAGACCCAATCCGTCTACTGACTTCCTGGTCTGACAACCCAGAGTATGGACTACGCT
>NW_023661594.1:0-2500 GCF_015228065.2 Penaeus monodon
GACATTATAATTAATATAACATTATAGACATTAGTAAAAGCATTATAAAATAACATAAAAAAATTTAGAATCAAAGGAAAAAAAACACAAGAGACAACGGCAGAAAAGGCAAGTACTCGTATTGCTTCATGGTCATTTAGTCAAGTGTAGCCATCTACTGTACAAACAATTAATAAAGTAAACTCAAAGTGGGCCGGGCATAAATGCATATCCTTGTCGCATTGGTTAATGTCTCGTGTTAATATTATTACATTAATATAATATTAATGAATAATTTTATACTACACATACAATAACTATTAATTTATAATTATTTATATTAATTTCAACCTTTGCCGACGGGCATGCATGTACGTACATGCACATACCCATGTAGGTTTCCTTTATTCATTGTTTTTACGTATGATTGTGCGTGTCTGCGACTGTACTACGTCACCAATGAGCCTTACAGTCCTTCATGTCTCGTCGGTCCACCTTTGGTTGATTTACGAAAATATTTTATGCTATCTTATTTTGCTGTTACTAATGTTTATAACATTATATTAACCATTTGCCGACGGGTGGCATGTACGTACATGCCATGGCATGGCGGGACTGTCGTCTGCCGGGGTCATGTACGTACATGCCATGGTATATGTACATTGCATCGAGTTTTTTTATATTTTGTTTACAATCATGGCAAAATATTATTTTGACTGCCAATGAAAAATGTGATTAGATCGTTTTAAACACTTTCTCCATTTTTTAACCTATCAAAACAACAAACCTACATTCTCCATGTGCTGTGTCCAAAGCACTGCTTATTTTATTCCGACTAATAGCGCGAATAAGGATCAACTATGGAGTCCTATATAATACAAAAATATCCTTCAGTCTTGATTTATCAGGAAATATGCAATGCACTTTAAAAATAATGTAACTGAAACGACAACTATGCTCGTAGTATTACAAAGAAACGGCAAGGATGTGCCTGTATTTGGCATGGCGTCGTGCATGCTAGGGTGACGATAATCCCCTGGCAGCAGGGCCCGGCCCACTATGAACTGCCCATCGGAAGGGTTTGATTCTATGTTTACAAATAAAAGAACCCATCGAGGATTCATATTAGCCACTAGAAAGAATGCGTTTTTTTT
Organism: Penaeus monodon; assembly: GCF_015228065.2. Taxonomy (NCBI): domain Eukaryota; kingdom Metazoa; phylum Arthropoda; class Malacostraca; order Decapoda; family Penaeidae; genus Penaeus; species Penaeus monodon. The sequence continues at coordinate 1,134 of NW_023661594.1, forward strand.
CCCGCCAATACAAGGAAAGGTGAAATCAGGTAAGGTCACAAGATGTACTATTGACTCTCTTTGTTGCTAAGCCACTAACAGAGCCATCTATTGCAAGACATTTCACAAATTATCCAAATGAGAACAGCATTTTCCCCATTTTTTATTCATTTTCCCCGGCGGCAATGGGTTAATATTAATATTAACAACAATAATGCTAACAATAACAACAATAAATATAATAATATTAATAATAATAATAATAATAATAATAATAATAATAACAATAATAATAACAATAATAAAACTAATAATCATCATCATCATCATCATCATCACAACAACGACAATAGTAATATTGATGATGATTACAAAAACTTTTTTTGATGATGATGATGATGATATACATAGATGATGATGAGATGATGAATACATAGATGATGATTATGATGAGATGAGATGATTGATGATGATGATGATGATGATGATGATGATGATGAATGCTTGATGAATTCTAATATTTATATAATCTATAAATAGTATATATTTATATAAATATCTACATAAATATACTATAAATATAATATAAATATATATAAATATATAGTGTGATATATATATATATATATATATATAAATATATATATATATATATAATGTATATATATTAAATAATATATATGTTCTATATATATAATAATATAATATATATATATCTATCTATAATATATAGTAATAATATATATATGATATATATATATGATATATATTTTATATATATATATATATATATAAATCTATATATCATCACTATTATATCTAATATATATCGATAATATATAATATATTAAATATATCTACAGATATCTATAAATTTTTATATATATATATATTTTTTGTTGTGTGTTTTTTTTTTTTTTTTTTTCTTTTTTTTTTTTTTTTTTTTGGTCACTAGCATGATTCTTTGCGTGTGTGTGTGTTTTCATGTTGTGATGATCTTGGAGGAGTACGTGGTAGGGCCCTAGTTCCTTTCACGAATATACAGGTGTACCTTTTTTAGTATCATTCTCTCTATTTTCTAGCCAGGCTTTGGGACTAGCACTGACTTGGGCTGGCCTTGCCCACCCAGTGCTCCGGCAGGCAATCGAGGTGAAGTTCCTTGCCCAAGGGATAACGCGCCAGCCCGGTGACCGAACCCTCGACCTCAATTGGCTGTCGTGCCACTCTTGAGGAAGTTCCCGATGCGCAACCACTCGGCCGACCAGCAGGCCGTATATATATATATTAATATATATATATATAATATATATATATATTATAATTATATATATATATATGTGTGTGTATAAGTTAATATATATATACATACATATATATAACATATATAT
>NW_023661594.1:7500-17327 GCF_015228065.2 Penaeus monodon
TTTACATAAAATTTTTATTTTATATTTACATTTTATTTTTATATATAAAATTTTATATTTTTATATATTTTTAAAATTTTTATATTTTATTTTATATATTTATTTTTAAAAAATATATATATATTTTTATATATATAATATTATTTATTTAAATATATTTTTATTATATAATATATATAAATTTATATAAAATTATATAAATAAATATATATTTTATTATATTATATATATATATATATATATATATAATTTATTTTTTTTATATATATATATATATATATATATATATATTTTATTTATATATATATATATATAATATATTTATATTTTAAAATATAAATATATATATATCATCATCATCATCATCATCTCATCATCATCCATCATCACCCATCATAAATCATCATCAATCATCATCATCATCATCATCATCATCTCATCATCATCTCATCATCAATCAATCATCATCATCATCACAAATTACTATTGTCTTTTGTTGTAGATGATGATGATGAGATGTTTTTATTTTTATTATTGTTATTATTATTTTTTATTATTATTATTATTATTTTTAAATTATTTTATTAATATTTTTAAATTTTATTGTTTTTAAATTGTTAGCATTATTGTTTTTTAAAAATTAAATATTAACCCATTGCCCCCCCGGGGAAAATGAAAAAAAAAAGGGGGAAAAATGCTGTTCTCTTTTTTTTTAATTTTTGTGAAATGTCTGCCCCTAGATGGCTCGGGTTATGCTTAGCCACAAAGGACCCAATTAGTACATCTTTGACCTTCCCTAAATTTTAAATTTTCCCTTGTATTGGGGGGAAAAAAACCCGCATTCTTTACTAGTCAAAGGGAATCTCGATGGTTTTTCTTTTTATTGAAAAAATTAGAATAAACCCCTTTTACCGATGGCAGTTTCATAGGGGCCCCCCCCTTTTCTGCCAGGGCTTATATCGTCCCCAGCATGCACGACGCTCATGCCAAAATCCCAAACATCCCTTGCCTTTTTTTTTTTAAATATTTACAAAGCAAAATTTTTGTTTTTTCATTTTATCATTATTTTCTAAATTTTGCTTTTTTGCCATATTTTCCTGATAATCAAGACTAAAGGGATATTTTTTTTATTAAAATAGACTCCAAAAGTTGATCTTTATCGCTTCTATAGTGGGAATAAAATAACAGTGTGGGGCATCATGGATTAAAATTTTGTAGGTTTGTTGTTTTTTGTATAGAAAAAAATGAGAAAGTGAAAAAACGACTTAATCACTTTTTCCAGTGGCAAAAAAATAATATTTTCCAGGGATTGTAAAAAAAAAAAAAAACTCATACATTCCTCCCTATCCCATGGCAGGGACGTACATGCCCCCGGAAAATAGCCCCCCGCCATGCCATGGCATGTACGTACATGCCCCCCGTGGGGGAAAATGGTTAATATAATGTTTAAACATTAGAAACAGAAAAATAAATAGCAAAAAAATTTTTTTCGTAAATAAACCAAAAAGGGGGGACAAGGACAAAAGGGACTGAAAATTTTGGTCATTGGTGACTTAGTACAAGTGTACCCCATCTACTGTAAAAAAAAATTTAAATAAGGAAAACTCACAGTGGGTAGGGCATGTACGTACATGCCTTTCCCGTGGGAAAAGGGTTTAAAAATTTAAATTTATTAATTTTTATTATTAATATTAATATTTTTTTTATTTTAATATTTTTATTAATATTTATTTTAAATTTTTATAATTTTAAATATTAATCCAATGCCGACAAGGAGGGCTGTTTTCCATCCCCCACTTTGAGTTTATTTTATTAATTGTTTGTACAGTAGATGGCTACACTTGTACAAAATGCCCAATGAGCCAATTACGAAAAATCCCCTGTCCTCGCCTTTTTGCTCTTTTCCTTGATTTAAATTTTTTTTTATGTTTTTTTATATTGCTTTTTTACTAATGTCTTAAAGGGTTATAGAAATTATAATGCCCTTTTAATAAAAAATAACACCATTGATATTCTTAACTTATTAAAAAAAAAAATTTTTCCCAAATAAATTAAATTAAGGTAAAAATTGGGTTTAAGGGGTCAAAAGGTCTACTAATTGCCCCTCCTTTTGTGGCTAACCCGAAATGTGCAGAGACATTTCACAAAAAAAAAAAAAAAAGGGAGCTTTGGGGGTTAATTTTAAAATTTTATTAATTTTAAATTTAAAGTTTTTAATTATTTTATTATTATTTTTTAAATTATTATTTTTTGTTATTTTTATTGTTATTGTTTTTGTTGTTGTTGTTTTTGGGTTTATTACTTTTTTTTAATCATTGTTTATTTAAATTTGTTTTTTTAAATTTAAATTTCCATTACATTATTATTGAGTTATAAACCTAAAAGTTCTGCGGGTTTTTTTTTGCCTTTTCACAGGGAAAAACTTACATTTTAAAACCTGAAATTTTTTGTATTTTACCAGATTTTGAAGCCCTCTTTTTTTTGGGGTATATAATGGGCATCTTATCTAGATCATTTTCCCCATTGATTGAGGATTTAAAGTAAATTTAAATTTAAGGTAATAAACCATATCACACCAAGAATATCCATTGAAACCCAAATTTGTAGAAAAACAAAATTTTTAAATTAAATGATTACAAACACAAACTGCTGCTGCTCCCACCTACTACACTGACTACTCAAATTTCCTACTTTTTACTACTATTACTGCTTTTATTTCTTCTACTACGGCTATTATTCACTACCTGCTTTTATTACTACAACTACTACTCTCAAAATATTACAAACTACTCCTGTTTTTTAACTATTTGCTGCTGTTACAACCTACCACTACTACTACTGTTAGCAGCTGCTCCCTACCACTACTACTATTATGATTTTATTACAACAAACTATTATTTAAACTACTACTTTTATTAAAATTCAAATACTATACTACTGTTTCTACTATTTAATACTACTTTTTTCTACAAACTACTACACTTTTTCCCTCCCTCTACAAACTACTTTTTTCTCCTACTACAAACTACTGTTTCAAACTACTACTCTACTTTTTTCTACTACTACTCTATGTTTTCTACTACTACTACTCGTTTCTACTACTTTTTTCTACTACTATTTACACTTTTTTTCTACTACTACTACTACTGTTTCTACTACTACTACAACTGTTTCTCCCTACAAACTAACACTCCCTACTACTACTAACTACTACTACTACTACTCTACAAATATACTACTAACTACTACTACTTTCCCAAACCCACCCCAAAAACCACCACCACCCCCACCACCACCACAAAATTTTGTTTTCTACTTTATATTGCTTTTTACTTTTAAACTACTCCTTTTATTACTACTACTTTTACTACATTACTACTACTATTACTACTATTACAAACTTTACTATTACTACTACTATTCTACAAACTATTACTACTACTACTACTACTATTTACTACTGTTACTACTACAAATACAAAATATTAACTAACTATACTAACATTTTCTAACAGATTGATTATTTTTATTATTTTTTGATATTGGAAGTACTTTTTTTTTGTATTTTTTGTTCCCCTCATTCATTATTTTAAACTATATTTAATTATTTTGTTTTTTATTTTTTTGTTTTTTCATAAAGTTTTTTTTGGGGGGTTTTTCCTTTTTATAATTTTCCCCTAAACACAAAACTTCCTCAGCTGAGAACTGTTTTAAATAGAGCTAATTTCAATGATAATGTCATTGTGATCATGTTAATTTGTATGAGACATTCGCTTTATCATCCTGTTTTTTGCATTACCCGGGTTATATCAAAACTTTTTTACGGGGAGGTTTGAATTGAGTTTTTTTTGATGGAAACTGTAAAATTTTAAAGAAGTTTTGAAAGATGTAAAGAAGGGGGCATAGGGTGGGGAGGTGGGGTTTTAAAGGGGGTTCCAGAAGCAAGGGAACTTTGTGGAAAAAATTTTGAGTTTTCATTTTAAGGGGTGAACTCTTTTCCGCACAGATATTTCCGGGTTGGGGTTTTTAAAGGGGTGCATATTATTGTGTTTTTTTGAAATGAATTGGGTTGAAAAAGGACTGATACTGTTTTGGGTTTGGGTTTTTTTGTTTATTTATTTATTTTTTTATTTATTTTTTTTTTTTTTTATTATTTTTTTTATTGTTTGGGTATTTTTTGGTTTTTATTCAAATGGGAATATTTTTCATCTTACAAACATTCCCCTTTGCAGATGATAAAAGCCCAAAGGGGGGATCCTGTAAAGTAGAGGGGAGCGGAAAGGGGCAGCAAAAACGACGCTTTGACGATTCCTTCCCTGAAGGGACTACGGGGCGCCAGCAAAAACGAGTTGATTGCTGCGCTTTTTTTGGGCCCTTCAAAAAAATGCGTTCCAAACCCCGGCCCAAAATGTATCTTTTGTTTTGGGGGCCGCAGAAGGTTGGTTGACTCAAAGTCCCTTTGGGGGCTTGTTTCTCTCTCTCTCCCTCTCCCCCTCTCTCTCTCTCTCTCCCCCTCTCTTTTCTCCCTCCTCTCTCTCTCTCTCTCCTTTTCCTCTCTCTCTCTCTCGGTTTTGTTTTCCCAAAAAAGGGAAATTTTAGAAAAAGTTTAAATTTTAAATCAGATTTAATATAGGGGAATTAAGGGTTTAAAAGCTTGGCATTAAAATATATATTTTGTGTGTGTGTGTGTGGGTGGTGTGAGTGTGTGTGTGTGTGTGTGTGTGTGTGTGTGTGTTGTGTGTATCTGTCTCCTTTTGTAAGTCTGTTTGTCTGTCTTTTATGTATTCTTTTAAAAAAAAATTCATTTTAAACCAAGTAATTTCCCCCATTTTAAATTTTTTTTTAAATATTTTTTTAAGAATATTTGCACCTTAAAAATAAAAACTCATTCAAATAAAAATTTAAAAATCTGTGCCCTTTTATTTTTAACCCAAATTTTCCCCCTTTTTCAAACAGCTTGGGGAACTCTTCAAACCCGCTGAAGGAATCCGGTCACCCTGCACTGGAGCCTCTTGCGGTGAACTCCAATGGTGGGCTTTTACAGTTTTGAGGGAAATTGCCTTCGGCTCGGTCCTTAGGGGGCTTTATTTAATGATCATGGGGAAGTAATTTGGAAAAAATTTTCCCTTTTTTTGATAAAGCCTTGTCCCTTTTTTATTTGTTTGATTTTTAAATCTGAGTACTTTGTTGTATATTATTTGTTTATTTATCCCTTTTGGGGTGTGTGTGGTGTGGTGTATTTATTCCTTATTTTATGTTGATATAGTTGATGTTTTACTTTTTAAAAAGATACTATTAGTGTTAATTTTCCTTTTACTTTTATAGTTTTCATAGTATAATAAAGAGTGGGAAATTTATTTATGAATTATAATATTGATTGAAGAATTCTACTGGCTAAAGGAAAAGCAGAAAACAAAACCAAAACCCAAAATGCTTTTTTTTTTTTTGAGCTACCGGGAAAATGTATATATCTTAAAGAATTTGTTGATAAAACCCCAATGAAATAAACTGTCATATGCACTAAAAATTATTTTTTTTTCCCACAGGTTTGGGCCCAAGTGCAGTACTTGACAGTATTTTCCAAAACTGAAAATTTTGGTTTGTTGTTTATTCCACTCAATGGGGCGTGAGATGTAGGCCTGGGGGCTGCTCGTGGCGGGATGCTTGGGAGGGGGGAAAAGGAAACCCAAAGGGGGTTTGAGATGCTGTCACCTTGTCAGGAGCAGATCATCTTTCAAACCCCACTTGACAATTACCTTCGCAAGGGACCCGGTTTTTCCAGGGTGTAAGAACAAAGGGAAGATATTCGGGTTTTTTTTGTATCATTTTTATGAAAAATTGGGGTTTTAAAGGGAACTGATGGTTGTATAAAAAAATTGAAAAAATTTACTGTTTGAGCCTTGGCTGTGTTATTCTGATACATGAGTTTTTTGGGCAGTATTTTTTTTTAAGAAAAAAACGTTTTTGATGAAGAGACCCTTTTTGTTCTGACGTATCGTTTTTTTTGTAAAAAAAAAGAAAAAAGGGAAAAAAAAACGATAAAAACGAAAAAAGTATATCAAGAAGGTGAATAATGTTTTGTGGGGAAATGAAATAATTAAAAATTTTTTTTCTTCTTCTTCTTTAGGTTTCACAGAGCTTTTGAAAATCTTTGTTGGCATATAAGTATAGATTCCCCGCCAAGGAAAAAAGGGTAAAGTGGCATCCCCCCTACTCAGGGATCCGCGATGTGAGGCCAAGAGACATATTCACGTTCCAAACTGACAAATGCTTTCCCTGACGCACCTCATCATTCGGGCTGAAACCCGGCTGCAGGGGGGGTTTGTACTTTTTTTTTTCCTTTTTCTTCTTCTTTTTCTTCTTCTTCTTCTTCTTTCCTTTTTTCTTCTTTTTTTTTCTTCCTTCTTTCTTTTTTTCTTCTTCTTTTTTTTAAATATTACATATATATATATAAAATTTTTATTTAGAATTTTATTATATATATATAATTATATATAATATTAAATATATAATTATATATATATATAAATATTTATTTAAATTATATTATATTAATAATATATATATATATATATTATATATATATATATAAAATTATATATATATATTATATATATATAATTATATATCTATATATCATATCTATATATATATACTATATATATCATACTATATATATACTATATATATAATCTATATATATATATATATAGTTTTTATATTTATATATATATATATTATATAATCTATATCTATATATATATATTCTATATATATATATTCTATAATATATATATTCTATATATATATATATTCTATATATATATATTTTCTATATAATATATAAAGATAAAGAAGAGAAGACAGAAGAATAGAAGATATATAAAAGGAAGAAGTAAAAGAAGGAAGAGAAGAACGAAAAAAAGAAGAAAAGAAGAAGAAGAAGAAAAAGAAGAAGAAGAAGAAGAAAGAAAGAAGAAGAAGAAAGAAGAAAAAGAAAAAAAAAAAGCTACACACCTCCCCTGCAGCTCTGGTTCAGCCCGAATGATGAGGTGCGTCACGTAGTCAGTGTCAGCTGGAACGTGAATATGTCTCTTGGCCTCACATCGTCGGATCCCTGAGTAGAGGGATGCCACGTATCCTTTTTCCTTTGCAGGATCTATACTTATATGGCCAACTAAGATATCAAAAGCTCTGTGTACCTAAAGAAGAAGAAGAAAAAAATCTTTCATTATTTCATTTCACACTAAACATTATTCACCTTCTTGATATTACATTTTCGTTTTTATCGTTTTTCTTCTTTTTTCTATTTTTTTACAAAATAAACGATACGTCAGAACATAAAGTCTCTTCATCAAAAACGTATTTTTCTTTACAAAAATACTGTCCAACAACTCATGTATCAGAATAACACAGCCCAAAGGCTCAAACAGTAAATATTTTTCAATGTTTTATACAACCATCAGTTACCTTAAAATCCCAATTTTCATGAACTGATACTAAAAATAGCCTGAATATCTTACTTTGTTCTTACACTCCTGGCAAAACCGGTGCTTGCGAAGGTAATTGTCAAGTGTGGTGAGAAGATGATCTGCGCTGACAAGAGTGACAGCATCTCGACACGTAGAGTCCATCACCTCCCAAGCATCCCGCCACGAGCAGCCCCCAGGCCTACATCTCACGCCCTCCATTGAGTGGAATATACAACGACCAGATTTCTTCAGCTTTGGAATACTGTCAAGTACTGCACTTAGTGCCAACCTGTGGGGAAGAAATAATGTTTAGTGCATATGACAGTTTATTTCATGTAGATTTTATCAACTAGCTTTAAGTATATATACATGTTCAGGTAGCTCATAAAAAAAAAAGCACTATGGTATTGTTTTGTGTTCTGCTGTTCCCTTTAGCCAGTAGAATTCTTCAATCATATATATATAATTCATAATCAATACCACTCATTATTCATACTATGAAAACTATAAAAGTATAAGAAAATTACACTAATAGTATCTTTTTAAAGTAAATACATCAACTATATCAACATGAATAAGGAATAAATACACACACACAACACACACACAAAACTGATAAATAAACAAATAATATACAACAAAGTCACTCAGACTTGCATCAAACAAATACAAAAGACAGGCAATATCAAAACAAGAAAATGTCCAATACTTACCCATGATCATTAAATAAAGCTCCTAAGGACCGAGCCTGTAAGGCATACTTCCTCAAAACTGTCAAGACACCATTGGAGTTCACCGCAAGAGGCTCCAGTGCAGGGTGACCGGATTCCTTCAGCTGGTTGAAGAGTCTCTCCACGCTGTTTGAACAAGAGGGAAACTTGTTATCCAAGGCATCAGATGTTGAAATTTTATTTGAATGAGCTTTATCTTTTAAGGTGCAAATATTCTTAATAGAAATATATATAATAAAAAATACAATGGATGACATTACTTGAGTTTCAATGAATTTGTTATAAAGCATACATAACAAAAACAGACAAACAGACTTACAGAGAGACAGACACACACCAAAAACACACACACACACACACACACCACACACACACACACACACCCCACACACACCCCACACACACACAAATATATATGTTAACTGCCAAGCATAAACTCTATTGCCTATATTAAATCTGAGTTAAATAACATGTTCTCAAATTCCTTCTTGGAACAAAAGAGAGAGAGAGGAGAGAGAGAGGAGAGGAGAGAGAGAGAGAGGGGGAGAGAGAGGAGAGAGAGAGAGAGAGAGAGAGAGAGAGAGAGAGAGAACAAGCCACCAAGACTTTGAGTCAACCAACCTTCTGCGGCACCCAACACAAGATACAGTTTGTGCCAGTCTTGTGAACAGCAGTTTTGAAGGGACCATAAGCGCAGCAATCAACTCGTCTTTGCTGAGCGCACCGTAGTGCTTCATGAAGGAATCGTCACAGCGTCGCTTTGCTGTCCCTCCGCTCACCTCTACATCACAGGATCCCCCCAGTTGCATTATCATCTGCAAAGAGAATGTTTGTAAGATGAAAATATATGCATTTCTGAATAAAATACCTAAAATATCCACAATAAAAAAAATAATAAAAAAAAAAAAATAAATAATAATAAATAAATAAACAACAAAACAAAGCCAAACAGTATCAGTTCCTTGTCAAGCAATTCAGTCAAACAACACAATAATATGCACACCTTAAACCAACCCGAAATATCTGTGCGGAAGAAGAGTATCAGCCCTTAATGAAAATCTCATATACATTTCCACAAAGTTACTTTGCTTCTGGAATCCTCTCACAACCCACCTCCCCACCCTATGCCTCTTCTTTACATCTTTCATAACTTCATCAAATTTTACAGATTCCATCAATAAAAAACTCAATTCAAACCATACCCGTAAAACAGTCTTAGATATACAGCCGTAACTGCATAACAGGATGATGATGCGAATGTCTCATACAATTAACATGATCACAATGACATTATCATTGCATTAGCTCTACTTGAACAGTTCTCAGCTGAGGAAGTTTTGTGTTTATGTGAATTATCACAGGAAAACACCCAAAAAAACATATGATAAAACAAATATAATAACAATATAATTAAATATAGTTAAACTAATGAATGAGAGAACAAAAAATACAAAAAACAGTACTTCCAATATCAACAATAATAACAGTAATCAATCTAGTTAGAAAATGTATAGTATAGTATAGTATAATATTGTTGTAGTAGTAGTAGTAAGTAAAATAGTAATAGTAAATATAGTAGTAGTAAATGTAGTAGTAAGTAGTGTAAGTAAAAATAATAGTATAA